>NW_027094331.1:0-122681 GCF_029207755.1 Chamaea fasciata
CTCCAGGGCACCCCCAGGGACACGTACGGGACAGCCAGGGCACCCCAGGGACACCCAGGGCACCCCCAGGGACACCTAGGGGACAGGCAGGGCACCCCCAGGGACACCGAGGGGACAGCCAGGGCACCCCCAGGGACACCTAGGGGACAGCCAGGGCACCCCAGGGACACCCAGGGCACCCCCAGGGTCACCTAGAGCACCTCCAGGGACACACAGGGGACAGCCAGGGCACCCCAGGGACACCCAGGGCACCCCCAGGGACACCTAGAGCACCTCCAGGGACACATAGGGGACAGCCAGGGCACCCCAGGGACACCCAGGGCACCCCCAGGGACACCTAGAGCACCTCCAGGGACACATAGCGGACAGCCAGGGCAACCCCAGGGACACCGAGGAGACAGCCAGGGCACCCCCAGGGACATTTAGGGGACAGCCAGGGCACTCAAGGGACACCCAGGGCACCCCCAGGGACACCTAGGGGACAGCGAGGGCACCCCCGGGGACACCCAGGGCACACCCAGGGCCGCCTAGGGGACAGCAAGGGCACCCCAGGGACAGCGAGGGCACCCCCAGGGACACCTAGGGGACAGCCAGGGCCCCCCCAGGGACACCTAGGGGACAGCCAGGGAACCTCAGGGACACCCTGTGCACCCCCAGGGACACCCAGGGCACCCCCAGGGACACCTAGGGGACAGCCAGGGCACCCCAGAGACACCCAGGGCACACCCAGGGACACCTAAGGGACAGCCAGGGCACCCTAGGGACAGTCAGGGCACCCCCAGAGACACCAAGGGGACAGGCAGGGCAGCCCCAGAGACCCCTAGGGGACAGCCAGGGCTCCCCCAGGGACACCCAGGGCACCCCCAGGGACACCGAGGGCACAGCCAGGGCACCCTGGGGACAGCCAGGGCACCCCCAGGGACACCTAGGGGACAGGCAGGGAACCTCAGGGACACCCTGTGCACCCCCAGGGACACCCAGGGCACACCCAGGGACACCGAGGGGAAAGCCAGGGCACCACCAGGGACACCGAGGGGACAGCCAGGGCACCCCCTGGGCACCCCAGGGACAATCAGGGCACCCCCAGGGACACCGACGGGACAGCCAGGGCACTCCAGGGACACCTAGGGGACAGCCAGGGCACCCCCAGGGACACCCAGGGCACACCCAGGGACACCTAGAAGACAGCCAGGGCACCCTAGGGACAGCCAGGGCACCCCCAGGGACACCGAGAGGACAGGCAGGGCACCCCCAGGGACACCTTGGGGACAGCCAGGGCACCCCAGGGACAGCCAGGCCACCCCCAGAGACACCTAGGGGACAGCCAGGGCACCCCCAGGGACACCGAGGGCACAGCAAGGGCACCATAGGGACAGCCAGGGCACCCCCAGGGACACCTAGGGGACAGGCAGGGCACCCCCAGGGACACATAGGGGACAGCCAGGACACCCTAGGGACAGCCAGGGCACCCTCAGGGACACCGAGGGCACAGCCAGGGCACACCCAGGGACACCCAGGGCACCCCAAGGGACACCTAGGGGACAGCCAGGGCACCCCCAGGGACACCTAGGGGACAGGCAGGGCACCCCCAGGGACACCTAGGGGACAGCCAGGGCCCCCCCAGGGACACCTAGGGGACAGTCAGGGCACCCCCAGGGACATTTAGGGGACAGCCAGGGCACTCCAGGGAAACCCAGGGAACCCCAGGGACACCCTTGGCACCCCCAGGGACATTTAGGGGACAGCCAGGGCACTCCAGGGACACCCAGGGCACCCCCAGGGACACCTAGGGGACAGCCAGGGCACCCCCAGGGACACCCAGGGGACAGGCAGGGTACGCCCAGGGACACCGAGGGGAAAGCCAGGGCACTCCCAGGGACACTCTGGGCACCCCCAGGGACACCAAGGGGACAGCCAGGGCACCCCAGGGACAACCAGGGCACCCCCAACGACACCTAGGGGACAGGAAGGGCACCCCCAGGGACACCGAGGGGAAAGCCAGGGCACCCCTAGGGACATTTAGGGGACAGCCAGGGCACTCCAGGGACACCCAGTGCACCCCCAGGGACACCTAGGGGACAGCCAGGGCAACCTCAGGGACACCTAGGGGACAGGCAGGGCACCCCAGGGACACCTAGGGGACAGCCAGGGCCCCCCCAGGGACACCTAGGGGACAGGCAGGGCACCTCCAGGGACACCGAGGGGACAGCCAGGGCACTCCAGGGACAGCCAGGGCACCCCCAGGGACACCTAGGGGACAGGCATGTCACCCCCAGGAACACCTAGGGGACAGCCAGGGAACCCCAGGGACACTTAGGGGACAGGCATGGCACCCCCAGGGACACCTAGGGGACAGCCAGGGCCCCCGCAAGGACACCTAGGGGAAAGGCAGGGCACTCCCAGGGACACCGAGGGGACAGCCAGGGCACCCCAGGCACACCCAGGGCTCCCCCAGGGACACCTAGGGGACACCCAGGGAACCCCCATGGACACCTAGGGGACAGGCAGGGCACTCCCTGGGACACCTAGGGGACAGGCAGGGCACTCCCAGGGACACCGAGGGGACAGCCAGGGCATCCCGAGGGACAGGGAGGGCACCCCCAGGGACACCTAGGGGACAGCCAGGGCACCCCAGGCACACCCAGGGCTCCCCCAGGGACACCTAGGGGACACCCAGGGCACCCCCATGGACACCTAGGGGACAGGCAGGGCACCCCCTGGGACATTTAGGGGACAGCCAGGGTACTCCAGGGACACCCTGGGCACCCCCATGGACACCTAGGGGACAGGCAGGGCACTCCCTGGGACACCTAGGGGACAGGCAGGGCACCCCCAGGGACACCTAGGGGAGAGCCAGGGCACCCCAGGGATAGCCAGGGCCCCCCCAGGGACACGTAGGGGACAGCCAGGGAACCCCAGGGACACCCTGGGCACCCCCAGGGAAACCCAGGGCACCCCCAGGGACACCTAGGGGACAGCCAGGGAACCCCAGGGACACCCAGGGGACAGGCAGAGCACCCCAAGGACAGCCAGGGCACATCCAGGGACACCTAGGGGACAGCCAGGGCACCCCAGGGTCGCCCAGGGCACCCCCAGGGACACCTACGGGACAGCAAGGGCAACCCCAGGGACACCCTGGGCACCCCCAGGGACACCCTAGCGACAGCCAGGGCACCCTCAGGGACACCTTGGGCACAGCCAGGGCACCACCAGGGACACATAGGGGACAGGCAGGGAACTGCAGGGACAGCCAGGGCACCCCCAGGGACACCTCGGGGACAGGCAGGGTACTCCCAGGGATAAGGAGGGGACAGCCATGGCACCCCCAGGGACAGCCAGGGTACCCCAGGGACAGCCAGGGCACCCTAGGGACAGCCAGGGCACCCCCAGGGACACCTAGGGGACAGGCAGGGCACCCCTAGGGACACCTAGGGGACAGCCAGGGCACCCCCAGGGACACCTAGGGGACAGCCAGGGCACCCCCAGGGACACCTAGGGGACAGCCAGGGCACTCCAGGGACAGCCAGGGCACCCCCAGGGACACCTAGGGGACAGCCAGTGCACCCCGAGGGACAGCCAGGGCACCCTCAGGGACACCTAGGGCACAGCCAGGGCACTCCAGGGACAGCCAGGGCACCCCCAGGGACACCTAGGGGACAGGCAGGGCACCCTAACGACTGCCTGGGCACCCCCAAGGACACCTAGGGGACAGCCAGAGCACCCCAAGGACTGCCTGGGCACCCCCAGGGACACCTAGGGGACAGCCAGGGCACCCCAGGGATAGCCAGGGCCCCCCCAGGGACACCTAGGGGACAGCCAGGGTAGCCCAGGGACACGAAGGGGACAGCCAGGGCACCCCCAGGGACACCTTCGGGACAGCCAGGGAACCGCCAAGACACGAAGGGGACAGCCAGGGCACCCCCAGGGACACCCAGGGCACCCCCAGGGACACCTAGGGGACAGCCAGGGCACCCTAGGGACAGCCAGGGCACCCCCAGGGACACCAAGGGCACCCCAAGGGACACCTAGGGGACAGCCAGGGCACCCCCAGGGACACCAATGGGACAGCCCGAGCACACCAAGGACACCCAGGGCACCCTCAGGGACACCCACGGGACATCAAGGGCACCCCCAGGGACACCCTGGGCAACCCCAGGGACACGTAGGGGACAGCCAGGGCAGTCCAGGGACACTCCGGGCACCCCCAGGGACACCTAGGGGACATCCAGGGAACCCCAGGGACACGTACGGGACAGCCAGGGCCCCCCCAGGGACACCAAGGGGACAGGCAGGGCAACCCCAGGGACACCGAAGGGACAGCCAGGGCACCCCCAGGGACACCTAGAGGACAGCCAGGGCCCCCCCAGGGACACCCAGGGCATCCCCAGGGACACCTAGGGGACAGCCATGGCACCCCCAGGGACACCCAGGGCACCCCCAGGGACACCTAGGGGAAGGCAGGACACCCCCAGGGACACCCCGGGGACAGCCAGGGTACCCCCAGGGACATTTAGGGGTCAGCCAGGGCACTCCAGGGACACCCAGGACAGCCCCAGGGACACCTAGGGGATAGCCAGGGCACCCCCAGGGACATTTAGGGGACAGCCAGGGCACTCCAGGGACACCCAGGGCACCCCCAGGGACACCTAGGGGACAGCCAGGGCACCCCCAGGGACACCCAGGGCACTCCCAGGGACACTCTGGGCACCCACAGAGACAGCTTGGGGTCAGCCAGGGAACCCCAGGGACACCCAGGGCACAGCCAGGGACACCTAGGGGACCTCCAGAGCACCCCCAGGGACACCCAGGGCACCCCCAGGGACACCTAGGGGACAGCCAGGGCCCACCCAGGGACACCTAGGGGACAGCCAGGGCACCCCAGGGACACCCAGGGCACCCCCAGGGACACCTAGGGGATAGCCAGGGCACCCCCAGGGACATTTAGGGGACAGCCAGGGCACTCCAGGGACACCCAGGGCACCCCCAGGGACACCTAGGGGACAGCCAGGGCACCCCCAGGGACACCCAGGGCACTCCCAGGGACACCTAGGGGACAGCCAGGGCACCCCCAGGGACACCTAGGGGACAGCCAGGGCACCCCCAGGGACACCAAGGGGACCCCCAGGGACACCTAGGGGACAGCCAGGGCACCCACAGGGACACATAGGGGACAGCCAGGGCACCCCAGGGACAGCGAGGGCAGCCCCAGGGACACCTAGGCGGCCTCCAGGGCGTCCCCAGGGACACTGACGGGACAGCCAGGGCACCCCAGGGACACCCAGGGCACCCCCAGGGACACCGAGGGGACAGCCAGGGCACCCTAGGGACAGCCATGGCACCCTAGGGACACCCAGGGCACCCCCAGAGACACCGAGGGCACAGCCAGGGCACCCTAGGGACAGCCAGGGCACCCCCAGGGACACCTAGGGGACAGCCAGGGCACCGTAGGGACATCGAGGGACAGCCAGGAACCCCCTGGGACAGCCAGCTCACCCCCACGGCCCCCTCCACCTCCAGGAGCTATGAAAACCCTCCTCAGGTTCTTTGATGCCTCAAATGGGCCGCCCAAACCTCCCGAATACCCCCCAAAGCGCCCAAAGCAGCCCCCAGGACTCCCCCCAGACCCCCCACAACCCAAAAACCCCCTCCACGACAACTCAGGACCCCCAGGATCCCCCCAAATCCGCGCCCCCCTCACCCTGAGGTCCCGTTTGAGCCGCTCCACGTTGCGGACAGGCACCAGCTCATCAAGCCCCAAGCACCAAGATCTGCGGGACTGGGATGGACTGAGAGCACTGGGAGGGTGACCAGAGAAACCTGGGATGGACGAAGAGTGGACTGGGATGAACTGGGATGAACTGGCAGGCGTGTGGGGGTCCATGGTGGCCACTCGGTGCCTTACTGGTCTATACTGGGATGGGTCGGATGGCCCCAGGGGAGGGGGTGAGGCCACACTGGTCCAGACTGGGAGGGGAGTCACCATGGCGCCGGAGGCGGAGTCGAGGATACGAGCGAGGCAGGGACACCTAGGGGACAGCCAGGGCAACCCAGGGACACCTAGGGGACAGCCAGGGCACCCTAGGGACAGCCAGGGCACCCCCAGGGACACTGACGGGACAGCCAGGGCACCCCAGGGACACCGAGGGCACAGCTAGGGCACCACAAGGGACACCGAGGGGACAGGCAGGGCACACCCAGGGACACCTAGGGGACAGGCAGGGCACCCCCAAGGACACCTAGGGGACAGGCAGGCCACCCCCAGGGACACCGAGGGGACAGCCAGGGCACCCTAGGGACAGCCAGGGCACCCCCAGAGACACCGAGGGCACAGCCAGGGCACCCTGGGGACAGCAAGGGCACCCCCAGGGACACCTAGAGGACAGCCAGGGCACCCCCAGGGACACCTAGGGGACAGGCAGGGCACCCAAAGGGACACGTACAGGACAGCCAGGGCACCCCCAGGGACATATAGGGGACAGGCAGGGCCCCCCCAGGGACACCAGGGCACCCCCAGGGCACCCCAGGGACCCACAGGGCACCCCCAGGGACACCAAGGGGACAGCCAGGGCACCCCCAGGGACACCTAAGGGACACCCTGGGCACCCCCAGGGACACCAAGGGGACCCCCAGGGACACCTAGGGGACAGCCAGGGCACCCCAAGGACAGCGAGGGCACCCCCAGGGACACCTAAAGGACCTCCAGGGCACCCCCAGGGACACGTACGGGACAGCCAGGGAACCCCAGTGACACCCTGTGCACCCCCAGGGACACCCAGGGCAACCCCAGGGACACCCAGGGAACCCCCAGGGACACCTAGGGGACAGCCAGGGCATCCCCAGGGACACCAGGGCACCCCCAGGGCACCCCAGGGACCCACAGGGCACTTCCAGGGACACCAAGGGGACAGACATGGCACCCCAGGGACACCTAGGGCACCCCCAGAAACACCTAGGGGACAGCCAGGGCACCCCAGGGACACGCAGGGCACCCCCAGGGAAACCTAGGGGACAGCCAGGGCACCCTAAAGACAGCCAGGGCACCCCCAGGGACACCTAGGGGACAGGCAGGGCACCCTCAGGGACACCTAGGGGACAGCCAGGGCACCCCCAGGGACATTTAGGGGACAGCCAGGGCAGTCCAGGGACACCCAGGGCACCCCCAGGGACACCTAGGGGACAGCCAGGGCACCCCAGGGAAACCCAGGGCACCCCCAGGGCCGCCTAGGGGACAGCCAGGGCACCCCAGGGACAGCGAGGGCACCCCCATGGACACCTAGGGGACCTCCAGGGAACCCCGGGGACACGTACGGGACAGCCAGGGAACCCCAGGGACACCCAGGGCACCTCCATGGACACCTAGGGCACTCCAGGGACAGTGAGGGCACAGCCAGGGCACCCTAGGGACAGGCATGGCACCCCCAGGGACACCTAGGGGACCGCCAGGGCACCCCCAGGGACACCTAGGGGACAGCCAGGGCTCCCCCAGGGACACCTAGGGGACAGCCAGGGCACCCCCAGGGACACCTAGGGGACCTCCAGGGCACCCCCAGGGACACCAAGGGGATAGCCAGGGCACCCTAGGGACAGCCAGGGCACCCCCAGGGCCACCTAGGGCATAGCCAGGGCACCCCAGGGACACCCAGGGCACCCCCAGGGA
Organism: Chamaea fasciata; assembly: GCF_029207755.1. Taxonomy (NCBI): domain Eukaryota; kingdom Metazoa; phylum Chordata; class Aves; order Passeriformes; family Sylviidae; genus Chamaea; species Chamaea fasciata. The sequence goes on from NW_027094331.1 coordinate 7,658, forward strand.
CACCTAGGGGACAGCCAGGGCACCCTAGGGACAGCCAGGGCACCCCCAGGGACAGCTAGGGCACCCCAGGGACACCTAGGGGACAGGCAGGGCACCTCCAGGGACACCGAGGGGAAAGCCAGGGCACCCCGAGGGACAGGGAGGGCACCCCCAGAGACACCTAGAGGACAGCCAGGGCCCCCCCAGGGACATCCAGGGCACCCCCAGGGACACCTAGGGAACACCCAGGGGACAGCCAGGGCACCCCCAGGGACACCGATGGCACAGCCAGGGCACCCTAGGGACAGCCAGGGCACCCCGAGGGACACCTAGGGGACACCCAGGGCACCCCGAGGGACACCAGGGCACCCCCAGGGACACCTAGGGGACAGACAGGGCACCCTAGGGACAGCCAGGGCACCCCCAGGCACACCAAGGGCGCAGCCAGGGCACCCTAGGGACAGCCAGGGCACCCTCCGGGACACCGAGGGCACAGCCAGGGCACCCCCAGGGACACCCAGGGCACCCCCAGCGACACCTAGGGGACAGCCAGGGCATCCCCAGGGACGCCCAGGGCACCCCCAGGGACACCTAGAGGACAGCGAGGGCACCCTAAGGACAGCCAGGGCACCCCCAGGGACACCTAGGGGACAGGCAGGGCACCTCCGGGACACCGAGGGGAAAGCCAGGGCACCCCCAGGGACACCTAGGGGACAGCCAGGGCACCCAGAGGGACAGGGAGGGCATCCCCAGGGACACGTAGAGGATAGCCAGGGCAGCCCAGGCACACCCAGGCCACCCCCAGGGACACCGAGGGGACATCCAGGGCACCCTAGGGACAGCCAGGGCACGCCCAAGGACACCTAGGGGACAGGCAGGGCACCCCCAGAGACACCGAGGGCACAGCCAGGGCACCCTGGGGACAGCCAGGGCCCCCACAGAGACACCGAGGGCACAGCCAGGGCACCCTGGGGACAGCCAGGGCACCCCGAGGGACACCTAGGGGACAGCCAGGGCACCCCAGGGACAGCGAGGGCACCCCCATGGACACCTAGAGGACCTCCAGGGAACCCCGGGGACACGTACGGGACAGCCAGGGAACCCCAGGGACACCGAGGGCACAGCCAGGGCACCCTGGGGACAGCCAGGGCACCCACAGAGACACCGAGGGCACAGCCAGGGCACCCTAGGGACAGGCAGGGCACCCCCAGGGACACCTAGGGGACAGGCAGGGCACCCCCAGGGACACCTAGGGGACAGCCAGGGCACCCCCAGGGACATTTAGGGGACAGCCAGGGCACTCCAGGGACACCCAGGGCAAACCCAGGGACACCTAGGGGACAGCAAGGGCACCCCAGGGACACCCAGGGCACACCCAGGGACACCTAGGGGACAGCCAGGGCATCCCCAGGGACACCCAGGGCACACCCAGGGCCGCATAGGGGACAGCCAGGGCACCCCAGGGACAGCGAGGGCACCCCCATGGACACCTACGGGACAGCCAGGGAACCCCAGGGACACCCAGGGCACCCCCATGGACACCAAGGGGACAGCCAGGGCATCCCCAGGGACACCCAGGGCACCCCCATGGACACCTAGGGCACTCCAGGGACAGTGAGGGCACAGCCAGGGCACCCTAGGGACAGCCAGGGCCCCCCCAGGGACACCCAGGGCACCCCCAGGGACACCTAAGGGACACCCAGGGCATCCCCAGGGACACCCAGGGCACCCCCAGGGACACCTAGGGGACACCCAGGGCACCCTAAGGACAGCCAGGGCACCCCCAGGGACACTGAGGGCACAGCCAGGGCACCCTAGGGACAGCCAGGGCATTCCCAGAGACACCTAGGGGACACGCAGGGCACACCCAGTGACACCGAGGGGACAGCCAGGGCACCCTAGGGACAGCCAGGGCACCCCCAGAGACACCGAGGGCACAGCCAGGGCACCCTGGGGACAGCCAGGGCACCCCCAGGGACACCTAGGGGACAGGCAGGGAACCCTAGGGACACCAAGGGGACAGCCAGGGCACCCCCAGAGACACCGAGGGCACAGCCAGGGCACCCTAGGGACAGCCAGGGCACCCCCAGGGACACCAAGGGCACAGACAGGGCACCCTAGGGACACCAAGGGGACAGCCAGGGAACCCCCAGGGACACCAAGGAGACATCCAGAGCACCCCAGGCACAGCCAGGGTACCCCCAGGGACAGCTAGGGGACAGCAAGGGCACCCCCAGGGACACCAAAGGGACACGCTGGGCACCCCCAGGGACACCAAGGGGACGCCCAGGGACAGGTACGGGACAGCCAGGGAACCCCAGTGACACCCTGTGCACCCCCAGGGACACCCAGGGCAACCCCAGGGACACCCAGGGCACCCCCAGGGACACCTAGGGGACAGCCAGGGCATCCCCAGGGACACAAGGGCACCCCCAGGGCACCCCAGGGACCCACAGGGCACCCCCAGGGACACCAAGGGGACAGCCATGGCACCCCAGGGACACGCAGGGCACCCCCATGGAAACCTAGGGGACAGCCAGGGCAACCTAAAGACAGCCAGGGCACCCCCAGGGACACCTAGGGGACAGGCAGGGCACCCCCAGGGACACCTAGGGGACAGCCAGGGCACCCCCAGGGACATTTAGGGGACAGCCAGGGCAGTCCAGGGACACCCAGGGCACCCCCAGGGACACCTAGGGGACAGCCAGGGCACCCCAGGGACACCCAGGGCACCCCCAGGGCCGCCTAGGGGACAGCCAGGGAACCCCAGGGACACCCAGGGCACCTCCATGGACACCTAGGGCACTCCAGGGACAGTGAGGGCACAGCCAGGGCACCCTAGGGACAGCCAGGGCACCCCCAGGGACACCTAGGGGACAGCCAGGGCACCCCCAGGGACACCTAGGGGACCTCCAGGGCACCCCCAGGGACACCAAGGGGACAGCCAGGGCACCCTAGGGACAGCCAGGGCACCCCCAGGGCCACCTAGGGCATAGCCAGGGCACCCCAGGGACACCCAGGGCACCTCCAGGGACACCTAGGGGACAGCCAGGGCACCCTAGGGACAGCCAGGGCACCCCCAGGGACAGCTAGGGCACCCCAGGGACACCTAGGGGACAGGCAGGGCACCTCCAGGGACACCTAGGGGACAGGCAGGGCACCCTAGGGACAGCCAGGGCACCCCCAGGGACACCAAGGGCACAGACAGGGCACCCTAGGGACACCAAGAGGAAAGCCAGGGCACCCCCAGGGACACCAAGGGGACATCCAGAGCACCCCAGGGACAGCCAGGGTACCCCCAGGGACAGCTAGGGGACAGCAAGGGCACCCCCAGGGACACCTAAGGGACACCCTGGGCACCCCCAGGGACACCAAGGGGACCCCCAGGGACACCTAGGGGACAGCCAGGGCACCCCAGGGACAGCGAGGGCACCCCCAGGGACAGCGAGGGGACCTCCAGGGCACCCCCAGGGACAAGTACGGGACAGCCAGGGAACCCCAGTGACACCCTGTGCACCCCCAGGGACACCCAGGGCCCCGCCAGGGACACCTGGGGCACAGCCAGGGCAGCCAAGGGACACGCAGGGCACCCCCAGGGACACCTAGGGGACAACCAGGGAACCCGAGGGACAGCCAGGGCACCCCCAGGGACACCTAGGGGACAGCCAGGGCACCCTAGGGACACGAAGGGCACCCCCAGGGACACCTAGGGGACAGCCAGGGTACCCTAAAGACAGCCAGGGCACCCCCAGAGACACCGAGGGGACAGCCAGGGCACCCCCAGGGACATTTAGGGGACATGCAGGGCACCCCAGGGACACCCAGGGAACCCCCAGGGCCGCCTAGGGGACAGCAAGGGCCCCCCCAGGGACACCAGGGCGCCCCCAGGGCACCCCAGGGACCCACAGGGCACCCCGAGGGACACCAAGGGGACAGCCATGGCACCCCAGGGACACCCAGGGCACCCCCAGGGACACCTAGGGGACAGCCAGGGCACCCTAGGGACAGCCAGGGCACCCCCAGGGACACCTAGGGGACAGGCAGGGCACCCCCAGGGACACCTAGGGGACAGCCAGGGCACCCCCAGGGACATTTAGGGGACAGCCAGGGCACTCCAGGGACACCCAGGGCAACCCCAGGGACACCTAGGGGACAGCCAGGGCACCCCAGGGACACCCAGGGCACACCCAGGGCCGCATAGGGGACAGCCAGGGCACCCCAGGGGCAGCGAGGGCACCCCCATGGACACCTACGGGACAGCCAGGGAACCCCAGGGACACCCAGGGCACCCCCATGGACACTTAGGGCACTCCAGGGACAGTGAGGGCACAGCCAGGGCACCCTAGGGACAGCCAGGGCCCCCCCAGGGACACCCAGGGCACCCCCAGGGACACCTAGGGGACAGCCAGGGCATCCCCAGGGACACCCAGGGCACCCCCAGGGACACCTAGAAGACAGCCAGGGCACCCCAGGCTAACCCAGGGCACCCCCAGGGACACCTAGGGGACAGCCAGGGCACCCTAAGGACAGCCAGGGCACCCCCAGGGACACAGAGGGCACAGCCAGGGCACCCTAGGGACAGCCAGGGCACCCCCAAGGACACCTAGGGGACAGGCAGGCCACCCCCAGGGACACCAAGGGGACAACCAGGGCACCCTAGGGACAGCCAGGGCACCCCCAAGGACACCTAGGGGACACGCAGGGCACCCCCAGGGACACCTAGGGGACAGGCAGGGCACCCTAGGGACACCAAGGGGACAGCCAGGGCACCCCCAGAGACACCGAGGGGACAGCCAGGGCACCCTAGGGACAGCCAGGGCACCCCCAGGGACACCAAGGGCACAGACAGGGCACCCTAGGGACACCAAGGGGACAGCCAGGGAACCCCAGTGACACCCTGTGCACCCCCAGGGACACCCAGGGCAACCCCAGGGACACCGATGGCACAGCCAGGGCACCCTAGGGACAGCCAGGGCACCCCCTGGGACATCCAGGGCACCCCCAGGGACACCTAGGGAACACCCAGGGGACAGCCAGGCACACCCAGGGACACCGATGGCACAGCCAGGGCACCCTAGGGACAGCCAGGGCACCCCCAGGGACACCTAGGGGACACCCAGGGCACCCCGAGGGACACCAGGGCACCCCCAGGGACACCTAGGGGACAGACAGGGCACCCTAGGGACAGCCAGGGCACCCCCAGGGACACCAAGGGCACAGCAAGGGCACCCTAGGGACAGCCAGGGCACCCTCCGGGACACCGAGGGCACAGCCAGGGCACCCCCAGGGACACCTAGGGGACAGCCAGGGCCCCCCCAGGGACACCCAGGGCACCCCCAGCGACACCTAGGGGACAGCCAGGGCACCCTAGGGACAGCCAGGGCACCCCCAAGGACACCTAGGGGACAGGCAGGCCACCCCCAGGGACACCGAGGGGAGAGCCAGGGCACCCTAGGGACAGCCAGGGCACCCCCAAGGACACCTAGGGGACAGGCAGGGCACCCCCAGAGACACTGAGGGCACAGCCAGGGCACCCTGGGGACAGCCAGGGCACCCCCAGAGACACCGAGGGCACAGCCAGGGCACCCTGGGGACAGCCAGGGCACCCCCAGGGACACCTAGGGGACAGCCAGGGCACCCCCAGGGACACCTAGGGGACAGCCAGGGCACCCCCAGGGACACCCAGGGGACAGCCAGGGCACCCTAGGGACAGCCAGGGCACCCCCAGGACCACCTAGGGCATAGCCAGGGCACCCCAGGGACACCCAGGGCACCCCCAGGGACACCTAGGGGACAGCCAGGGAACCCGAGGGACACATAGGGGACAGCCAGGGCACCCCAGGGACAGCGAGGGCACCCCCAAGGAAACCTAGGGGACAGCCAGGGCATCCCGAGGGACAGGTAGGGCACCCACAGGGACACCTAGATGACAGCCAGGGCACCCCCAGGGAAACCTAGGGGACAGCCAGGGCAGCCCAGGGACACCCAGGGCCCCCCCCAGGGACACCTAAAGGACAGCCAGGGAACCCCAGGAACACCATGGGCACGCCCAGGGACACTGAGGGCACAGCCAGGGCACCCTAGGGACAGCCATGGCACCCTAGGGACACCCAGGGCACCCCCAGAGACACCGAGAGCACAGCCAGGGTACCCCAGGGACACCCAGGGCGCCCCCAGGGACACCTAGGTACAGTCAGGGCACCCCAGGGACACCTAGGGGACAGCCAGGGCACCCTAGGGACAGCCAGGGCACCCCAGGGACATCGAGGGACAGCCAGGAACCCCCTGGGACAGCCAGCTCACCCCCACGGCCCCCTCCACCTCCAGGAGCTATGAAAACCCTCCTCAGGTTCTTTGATGCCTCAAATGGGCCGCCCAAACCTCCCGAATACCCCCCAAAGCACCCAAAGCAGCCCCCAGGACTCCCCCCAGACCCCCCACAACCCAAAAACCCCCTCCACGACAACTCAGGACCCCCAGGATCCCCCCAAATCCGCGCCCCCCTCACCCTGAGGTCCCGTTTGAGCCGCTCCAAGTTGCGGACAGGCACCAGCTCATCAAGCCCCAAGCACCAACACCTGCGGGACTGGGATGGACTGAGAGCACTGGGAGGGTGACCAGAGAAACCTGGGATGGACGAAGAGTGGACTGGGATGAACTGGGATGAACTGGCAGGCGTGTGGGGGTCCATGGTGGCCACTCGGTGCCTTACTGGTCTATACTGGGATGGGTCGGATGGCCCCAGGGGAGGGGGTGAGGCCACACTGGTCCAGACTGGGAGGGGAGTCACCATGGCGCCGGAGGCGGAGTCGAGGATACGAGCGAGGCAGGGACACCTAGGGGACAGCCAGGGCAACCCAGGGAAACCCTGGGCACCCCCAGGGACACGTAGGGGACAGCCAGGGCACCCCAGGGACAGCCAGGCCACCCCCAGGGACACCGAGGGCACAGCCAGGGCCCCCCAAGGGACACCCAGGGCACCCCCAGGGACACCTAGGGGACAGCCAGGGCATCCCCAGGGACAGCCAGGGCACCCCCAGGGACACAGAGGGCACAGCCAGGGCACCCTAGGGACAGCCAGTGCACCCCCAAGGACACCTAGGGGACAGGAAGGCCACCCCCAGGGACACCGAGGGGACAGCCAGGGCACCCTAGGGACAGCCAGGGCACCCCCAAGGACACCTAGCGGACAGGCAGGGCACCCCCAGGGACACCAGGGTACCCCCAGGGACACCTAGGGGACAGCAAGGGCACCCTAGGGACACCAAGGGGACAGCCAGGGCACCCCCAGGGACACCAAGGGGACCCCCAGGGACACCTAGGGGACAGCCAGGGCACCGCCAGGGACACGTACGGGACAGTCAGGGAACCCCAGTGACACCCTGAGCACCCCCAGGGACACCCAGGGCACCCCCAGGGACACAAAGGGGACAGGCAGGGAACCCCCAGAGACCCCTAGGGGACAGCCAGGGCACTCCCAGGGACACTCTGGGCACCCCCAGGGACACCGAGGGGAAAGCCAGGGCACCCCCAGGGACATTTAGGGGACAGCCAGGGCACTCCAGGGACACCCAGGGCACCCCCAGGGACACCTAGGGGACAGGCAGGGCACCCCAGGGACACCTAGGGGACAGCCAGGGCCCCCCCAGGGACACCTAGGGGACAGGCAGGGCACCCCCAGGGACACCGAGGGGACAGCCAGGGCACCCCCAGGGACACCTAGATGACAGGCAGGGCACCCCCAGGGCACCCCAGGGACACCCAGGGCACCCCCAGGGACACCAAGGGGACAGCCAGAGCACCCCAAGGACAGCCAGGGCACCCCCAGGGACACCTAGGGGACAGCCAGGGCACCCCAGGGACACCTAGGGGACAGCCAGGGCACCCCCAGGGACACCTAGGGGACAGGCACGGCACCTCCAGAGACCCCTAGGGGACAGCCAGGGCCCCCTCAGGCACACCTAGGGCACCCCCAGGGACACCTAGGGGACAGCCAGGGCACCCTAGGGACAGCCAGGGCACCCCCAGGGACACCTAGGGGACAGGCAGGGCACCCCCAGGGACACCTAGGGGACAGCCAGGGCACCCCCAGGGACACCTAGGGACAGCCAGGGCAGTCCAGGGACAGCCAGGGCACCCCCAGGGACACCTAGGGGACACCCAGGGCACCCCGAGGGACACCAGGGCACCCCCAGGGACACCAAGGGCGCAGCCAGGGCACCCTAGGGACAGCCAGGGCACCCTCTGGGACACCGAAACCACAGCCAGGGCACCCCCAGGGACACCCAGGACACCCCCAGGGACACCTAGGGGACAGCCAGGGCCCCCCCAGGGACACAGAGGGCACAGCCAGGGCACCCTAGGGACAGCCAGGGCACCCCCAAGGACACCTAGGGGACAGGCAGGCCACCCCCAGGGACACCGAGGGGACAGCCAGGGCACCCTAGGGACAGCCAGGGCACCCCCAAGGACAACTAGGGGACAGGCAGGGCACCCCCAGTGACACCTAGGGGACAGCCAGGGCACCCCGAGGGACACCAGGGCACCCCAGGGACACCTAGGGGACAGCCAGGGCAGCCTAGGGACAGCCAGGGCACCCCCAGGGACACCAAGGGCACAGACAGGGCACCCTAGGGACACCAAGGGGACAGCCAGGGCACCCCCAGGGACACCAAGGGGACCCCCAGGGACAGCTAGGGGACAGCAAGGGCACCCCCAGGGACACTTAAGGGACACCCTGGGCACCCCCAGGGACACCAAGGGGACCCCCAGGGACACCTAGGGGACAGCCAGGGCACCCCAGGGACAGCCAGGGTACCCCCAGGGACAGCTAGGAGACAGCAAGGGCACCCTCAGGGACACTTAAGGGACACCCTGGGCACCCCCAGGGACATCAAGGGGACCCCCAGGGACACCTAGGGGACAGCCAGGGCACCCCAGGGACAGCGAGGGCACCCCCAGGGACACCTAGGGGACCTCCAAGGCACCCCCAGGGAAACGTACGGGACAGCCAGGCAACCCCAGTGACACCCTGTGCACCCCCAGGGACAGCCAGGGCACCCCCAGGGACACCTAGGGGACAGCCAGGAGACTCCATGGACAGCCAGGGCACCCCCAGGGACACCAAGGGGACCCCCAGGGACACCCAGGGGACAGCCAGGGCACCCCCAGGGACACATAGGGGACCCCCAGGGACACCTAGGGGACAGCCAGGGCACCGCCAGGGACACCAAGGGGACATCCAGAGCACCCCAGGGACAGCCAGGGCACCCCCAGGGACACCTAGGGGACTGCAAGGGCACCCCAGGGACACCAAGGGGACAGCCAGGGCACCCCCAGGGACAACAAGGGGACATCCAGAGCACCCCAGAGACAGCCAGGGACACCGAGGGGACAGCCAGGGCACTCCAGGGACAGCCAGGGCATCCCCAGAGACACCCAGGGGACACCCAGGGACACCTAGGGCACAGCCAGGGCACCCTAGGGACAGCCAGGGCACCCGCAGGGACACCTAGGGGACAGGCAGGGCACCCCCAGGGACACATAGGGGACAGCCAGGGCACCCCCAGGGACACCTAGGGGACAGCCAGGGCACTCCAGGGACAGCCAGGGCACCCCCAGGGACACCTAGGGCACAGCCAGGGCACCCTAGGGACAGCCAGGGCACCCCCAGGGACACCTAGGGCACAGCCAGGGCACCCTAGGGACAGCCAGGGCACCCCCAGGGACACCGAGGGCACAGCCAGGGCACCCCCAGAAACCCCTAGGGGACAGCCAGGGCCCCCCCAGGGACACCCAGGGCACCCCCAGGGACACCTAGGGGACAGCCAGGGCATCACCAGGGACAGCCAGGGCACCCCGAGGGACACCTAAGTGACAGCCAGGGCACCCCAGGGACATCGAGGGACAGCCAGGAACCCCCTGGGACAGCCAGCTCACCCCCACGGCCCCCTCCACCTCCAGGAGCTATGAAAACCCTCCTCAGGTTCTTTGATGCCTCAAATGGGCCGCCCAAACCTCCCGAATACCCCCCAAAGCACCCAAAGCAGCCCCCAGGACTCCCCCCAGACCCCCCACAACCCAAAAACCCTCTCCACGAAAACTCGGGACCCCCAGGATCTCCCCAAATCCGCGCCCCCCTCACCCTGAGGTCCCGTTTGAGCCGCTCCACGTTGCGGACAGGCACCAGCTCATCAAGCCCCAAGCACCAACACCTGCGGGACTGGGATGGACTGAGAGCACTGGGAGGGTGACCAGAGAAACCTGGGATGGACGAAGAGTGGACTGGGATGAACTGGGATGAACTGGCAGGCGTGTGGGGGTCCATGGTGGCCACTCAGTGCCTTACTGGTCTATACTGGGATGGGTCGGATGGCCCCAGGGGAGGGGGTGAGGCCACACTGGTCCAGACTGGGAGAGGAGTCACCATGGCGCCGGAGGCGGAGTCGAGGATACGAGCGAGGCAGGGACACCTAGGGGACAGCCAGGGCAACCCAGGGACACCTAGGGGACAGCCAGGGAACCCCAGGAACACCCTGTGCACCCCCAGGGACACCCAGGGCACCCCCAGGGACACCTAGGGGACAGCCAGGGAACCCCAGGGACACCCTGTGCACCCCCAGGGACACCCAGGGCACCCCCATGGACACCTAGGGCACTCCAGGGACAGTGAGGGCACAGCCAGGGCACCCTAGGGACACCCAGGGCGCCCCCAGGGACACCTAGGGGACAGCCAGGGCACCCTAAGGACAGCCAGGGCACCCCCAGGGACACAGAGGGCACAGCCAGGGCACCCTAGGGACAGCCAGGGCACCCCCAGGGACACCTAGGAGACAGCCAGGGCCCCCCCAGGGACAGCCAGGGCACCCCCAGGGACACCTAGGGGACAGCCAGGGCACCCCCAGGGACACCTAGGGCACCCCAGGGACACCTAGGGGACAGCCAGGGCACTCCAGGGACAGCCAGGGCACCCCCAGGGACACCTAGGGGACACCCAGGGCACCCCCAGGGACACCAGGGCACCCCCAGGGACACCTAGGGGACAGACAGGGCACCCTAGGGACAGCCAGGGCACCCCCAGGGACACCAAGGGCACAGCCAAGGCACCCTAGGGACAGCAAGGGCACCCTCCGGGACACCGAGGGCACAGCCAGGGCACCCCCAGGGACACCTAGGGGACAGCCAGGGCATCCCCAGGGACACCCAGGGCACCCCCTGGGACACCTAGGGGACAGGCAGGGCACCCCCACGGACACCTAGGGGACACGCAGGGCACCCCCAGGGACACCGAGGGGACAGCCAGGGCACCCTAGGGACAGCCAGGGCACCCCCAAGGACACCTAGGGGACACGCAGGCCACCCCCAGGGACACCGAGGGGACAGCCAGGGCACCCTGGGGACAGCCAGGGCACCCCCAGGGACACCTAGGGGACAGGCAGGGCACCCCCACGGACACCTAGGGGACAGCCAGGGCATCCCGAGGGACACCAGGGCACCCCAGGGACACCTAGGGGACAGCCAGGGCACCCCCAGGGACACCAAGGGCACCGACAGGGCACCCTAGGGACACCAAGGGGACATCCAGAGCACCCCAGGGACAGCAAGGGCACCCCCAGGGACACCTAAGGGACACCCTGGGCACCCCCAGGGACACCAAGGGGACCCCCAGGGACACGTACGGGACAGCCAGGGAACCCCAGTGACACCCTTTGCACCCCCAGGGACACCTAGGGGACAGCAAGGGCACCCTAGGGACACCAAGGGGACAGCCAGGGCACCCCCAGGGACACCAAGGGGACCCCCAGGGACACCTAGGGGACAGCCAGGGCACCGCCAGGGACACGTACGGGACAGTCAGGGAACCCCAGTGACACCCTGAGCACCCCCAGGGACACCCAGGGCACCCCCAGGGACACAAAGGGGACAGGCAGGGAACCCCCAGAGACCCCTAGGGGACAGCCAGGGCACTCCCAGGGACACTCTGGGCACCCCCAGGGACACCGAGGGGAAAGCCAGGGCACCCCCAGGGACATTTAGGGGACAGCCAGGGCACTCCAGGGACACCCAGGGCACCCCCAGGGACACCTAGGGGACAGGCAGGGCACCCCAGGGACACCTAGGGGACAGCCAGGGCCCCCCCAGGGACACCTAGGGGACAGGCAGGGCACCCCCAGGGACACCGAGGGGACAGCCAGGGCACCCCCAGGGACACCTAGATGACAGGCAGGGCACCCCCAGGGCACCCCAGGGACACCCAGGGCACCCCCAGGGACACCAAGGGGACAGCCAGAGCACCCCAAGGACAGCCAGGGCACCCCCAGGGACACCTAGGGGACAGCCAGGGCACCCCAGGGACACCTAGGGGACAGCCAGGGCACCCCCAGGGACACCTAGGGGACAGGCACGGCACCTCCAGAGACCCCTAGGGGACAGCCAGGGCCCCCTCAGGCACACCTAGGGCACCCCCAGGGACACCTAGGGGACAGCCAGGGCACCCTAGGGACAGCCAGGGCACCCCCAGGGACACCTAGGGGACAGGCAGGGCACCCCCAGGGACACCTAGGGGACAGCCAGGGCACCCCCAGGGACACCTAGGGACAGCCAGGGCAGTCCAGGGACAGCCAGGGCACCCCCAGGGACACCTAGGGGACACCCAGGGCACCCCCAGGGACACCAAGGGCGCAGCCAGGGCACCCTAGGGACAGCCAGGGCACCCTCTGGGACACCGAAACCACAGCCAGGGCACCCCCAGGGACACCCAGGACACCCCCAGGGACACCTAGGGGACAGCCAGGGCCCCCCCAGGGACACAGAGGGCACAGCCAGGGCACCCTAGGGACAGCCAGGGCACCCCCAAGGACACCTAGGGGACAGGCAGGCCACCCCCAGGGACACCGAGGGGACAGCCAGGGCACCCTAGGGACAGCCAGGGCACCCCCAAGGACAACTAGGGGACAGGCAGGGCACCCCCAGTGACACCTAGGGGACAGCCAGGGCACCCCGAGGGACACCAGGGCACCCCAGGGACACCTAGGGGACAGCCAGGGCAGCCTAGGGACAGCCAGGGCACCCCCAGGGACACCAAGGGCACAGACAGGGCACCCTAGGGACACCAAGGGGACAGCCAGGGCACCCCCAGGGACACCAAGGGGACCCCCAGGGACAGCTAGGGGACAGCAAGGGCACCCCCAGGGACACTTAAGGGACACCCTGGGCACCCCCAGGGACACCAAGGGGACCCCCAGGGACACCTAGGGGACAGCCAGGGCACCCCAGGGACAGCGAGGGCACCCCCAGGGACACCTAGGGGACCTCCAAGGCACCCCCAGGGAAACGTACGGGACAGCCAGGCAACCCCAGTGACACCCTGTGCACCCCCAGGGACAGCCAGGGCACCCCCAGGGACACCTAGGGGACAGCCAGGAGACTCCATGGACAGCCAGGGCACCCCCAGGGACACCAAGGGGACCCCCAGGGACACCCAGGGGACAGCCAGGGCACCCCCAGGGACACATAGGGGACCCCCAGGGACACCTAGGGGACAGCCAGGGCACCGCCAGGGACACCAAGGGGACATCCAGAGCACCCCAGGGACAGCCAGGGCACCCCCAGGGACACCTAGGGGACTGCAAGGGCACCCCAGGGACACCAAGGGGACAGCCAGGGCACCCCCAGGGACAACAAGGGGACATCCAGAGCACCCCAGAGACAGCCAGGGACACCGAGGGGACAGCCAGGGCACTCCAGGGACAGCCAGGGCATCCCCAGAGACACCCAGGGGACACCCAGGGACACCTAGGGCACAGCCAGGGCACCCTAGGGACAGCCAGGGCACCCGCAGGGACACCTAGGGGACAGGCAGGGCACCCCCAGGGACACATAGGGGACAGCCAGGGCACCCCCAGGGACACCTAGGGGACAGCCAGGGCACTCCAGGGACAGCCAGGGCACCCCCAGGGACACCTAGGGGACAGCAAGGGCACCCTAGGGACAGCCAGGCCACCCCCAGGGACACCTAGGGCACAGCCAGGGCACCCTAGGGACAGCCAGGGCACCCCCAGGGACACCGAGGGCACAGCCAGGGCACCCCCAGAAACCCCTAGGGGACAGCCAGGGCCCCCCCAGGGACACCCAGGGCACCCCCAGGGACACCTAGGGGACAGCCAGGGCATCACCAGGGACAGCCAGGGCACCCCGAGGGACACCTAAGTGACAGCCAGGGCACCCCAGGGACATCGAGGGACGGCCAGGAACCCCCTGGGACAGCCAGCTCACCCCCACGGCCCCCTCCACCTCCAGGAGCTATCAAAACCCTCCTCAGGTTCTTTGATGCCTCAAATGGGCCGCCCAAACCTCCCGAATACCCCCCAAAGCACCCAAAGCAGCCCCCAGGACTCCCCCCAGACCCCCCACAACCCAAAAACCCTCTCCACGAAAACTCGGGACCCCCAGGATCTCCCCAAATCCGCGCCCCCCTCACCCTGAGGTCCCGTTTGAGCCGCTCCACGTTGCGGACAGGCACCAGCTCATCAAGCCCCAAGCACCAACACCTGCGGGACTGGGATGGACTGAGAGCACTGGGAGGGTGACCAGAGAAACCTGGGATGGACGAAGAGTGGACTGGGATGAACTGGGATGAACTGGCAGGCGTGTGGGGGTCCATGGTGGCCACTCAGTGCCTTACTGGTCTATACTGGGATGGGTCGGATGGCCCCAGGGGAGGGGGTGAGGCCACACTGGTCCAGACTGGGAGAGGAGTCACCATGGCGCCGGAGGCGGAGTCGAGGATACGAGCGAGGCAGGGACACCTAGGGGACAGCCAGGGCAACCCAGGGACACCTAGGGGACAGCCAGGGAACCCCAGGGACACCCTGTGCACCCCCAGGGACACCCAGGGCACCCCCAGGGACACCTAGGGGACAGCCAGGGAACCCCAGGGACACCCTGTGCACCCCCAGGGACACCCAGGGCACCCCCATGGACACCTAGGGCACTCCAGGGACAGTGAGGGCACAGCCAGGGCACCCTAGGGACACCCAGGGCACCCCCAGGGACACCTAGGGGACAGCCAGGGCACCCTAAGGACAGCCAGGGCACCCCCAGGGACACAGAGGGCACAGCCAGGGCACCCTAGGGACAGCCAGGGCACCCCCAGGGACACCTAGGAGACAGCCAGGGCCCCCCCAGGGACAGCCAGGGCACCCCCAGGGACACCTAGGAGACAGCCAGGGCCCCCCCAGGGACAGCCAGGGCACCCCCAGGGACACCTAGGGGACAGCCAGGGCACCCCCAGGGACACCTAGGGCACCCCAGGGACACCTAGGGGACAGCCAGGGCACTCCAGGGACAGCCAGGGCACCCCCAGGGACACCTAGGGGACACCCAGGGCACCCCCAGGGACACCAGGGCACCCCCAGGGACACCTAGGGGACAGACAGGGCACCCTAGGGACAGCCAGGGCACCCCCAGGGACACCAAGGGCACAGCCAAGGCACCCTAGGGACAGCAAGGGCACCCTCCGGGACACCGAGGGCACAGCCAGGGCACCCCCAGGGACACCTAGGGGACAGCCAGGGCATCCCCAGGGACACCCAGGGCACCCCCTGGGACACCTAGGGGACAGGCAGGGCACCCCCACGGACACCTAGGGGACACGCAGGGCACCCCCAGGGACACCGAGGGGACAGCCAGGGCACCCTAGGGACAGCCAGGGCACCCCCAAGGACACCTAGGGGACACGCAGGCCACCCCCAGGGACACCGAGGGGACAGCCAGGGCACCCTGGGGACAGCCAGGGCACCCCCAGGGACACCTAGGGGACAGGCAGGGCACCCCCACGGACACCTAGGGGACAGCCAGGGCATCCCGAGGGACACCAGGGCACCCCAGGGACACCTAGGGGACAGCCAGGGCACCCCCAGGGACACCAAGGGCACCGACAGGGCACCCTAGGGACACCAAGGGGACATCCAGAGCACCCCAGGGACAGCAAGGGCACCCCCAGGGACACCTAAGGGACACCCTGGGCACCCCCAGGGACACCAAGGGGACCCCCAGGGACACGTACGGGACAGCCAGGGAACCCCAGTGACACCCTTTGCACCCCCAGGGACACCTAGGGGACAGCAAGGGCACCCTAGGGACACCAAGGGGACAGCCAGGGCACCCCCAGGGACACCAAGGGGACCCCCAGGGACACCTAGGGGACAGCCAGGGCACCGCCAGGGACACGTACGGGACAGTCAGGGAACCCCAGTGACACCCTGAGCACCCCCAGGGACACCCAGGGCACCCCCAGGGACACAAAGGGGACAGGCAGGGAACCCCCAGAGACCCCTAGGGGACAGCCAGGGCACTCCCAGGGACACTCTGGGCACCCCCAGGGACACCGAGGGGAAAGCCAGGGCACCCCCAGGGACATTTAGGGGACAGCCAGGGCACTCCAGGGACACCCAGGGCACCCCCAGGGACACCTAGGGGACAGGCAGGGCACCCCAGGGACACCTAGGGGACAGCCAGGGCCCCCCCAGGGACACCTAGGGGACAGGCAGGGCACCCCCAGGGACACCGAGGGGACAGCCAGGGCACCCCCAGGGACACCTAGATGACAGGCAGGGCACCCCCAGGGCACCCCAGGGACACCCAGGGCACCCCCAGGGACACCAAGGGGACAGCCAGAGCACCCCAAGGACAGCCAGGGCACCCCCAGGGACACCTAGGGGACAGCCAGGGCACCCCAGGGACACCTAGGGGACAGCCAGGGCACCCCCAGGGACACCTAGGGGACAGGCACGGCACCTCCAGAGACCCCTAGGGGACAGCCAGGGCCCCCTCAGGCACACCTAGGGCACCCCCAGGGACACCTAGGGGACAGCCAGGGCACCCTAGGGACAGCCAGGGCACCCCCAGGGACACCTAGGGGACAGGCAGGGCACCCCCAGGGACACCTAGGGGACAGCCAGGGCACCCCCAGGGACACCTAGGGACAGCCAGGGCAGTCCAGGGACAGCCAGGGCACCCCCAGGGACACCTAGGGGACACCCAGGGCACCCCGAGGGACACCAGGGCACCCCCAGGGACACCAAGGGCGCAGCCAGGGCACCCTAGGGACAGCCAGGGCACCCTCTGGGACACCGAAACCACAGCCAGGGCACCCCCAGGGACACCCAGGACACCCCCAGGGACACCTAGGGGACAGCCAGGGCCCCCCCAGGGACACAGAGGGCACAGCCAGGGCACCCTAGGGACAGCCAGGGCACCCCCAAGGACACCTAGGGGACAGGCAGGGCACCCCCAGTGACACCTAGGGGACAGCCAGGGCACCCCGAGGGACACCAGGGCACCCCAGGGACACCTAGGGGACAGCCAGGGCAGCCTAGGGACAGCCAGGGCACCCCCAGGGACACCAAGGGCACAGACAGGGCACCCTAGGGACACCAAGGGGACAGCCAGGGCACCCCCAGGGACACCAAGGGGACCCCCAGGGACAGCTAGGGGACAGCAAGGGCACCCCCAGGGACACTTAAGGGACACCCTGGGCACCCCCAGGGACACCAAGGGGACCCCCAGGGACACCTAGGGGACAGCCAGGGCACCCCAGGGACAGCCAGGGTACCCCCAGGGACAGCTAGGAGACAGCAAGGGCACCCTCAGGGACACTTAAGGGACACCCTGGGCACCCCCAGGGACATCAAGGGGACCCCCAGGGACACCTAGGGGACAGCCAGGGCACCCCAGGGACAGCGAGGGCACCCCCAGGGACACCTAGGGGACCTCCAAGGCACCCCCAGGGAAACGTACGGGACAGCCAGGCAACCCCAGTGACACCCTGTGCACCCCCAGGGACAGCCAGGGCACCCCCAGGGACACCTAGGGGACAGCCAGGAGACTCCATGGACAGCCAGGGCACCCCCAGGGACACCAAGGGGACCCCCAGGGACACCCAGGGGACAGCCAGGGCACCCCCAGGGACACATAGGGGACCCCCAGGGACACCTAGGGGACAGCCAGGGCACCGCCAGGGACACCAAGGGGACATCCAGAGCACCCCAGGGACAGCCAGGGCACCCCCAGGGACACCTAGGGGACTGCAAGGGCACCCCAGGGACACCAAGGGGACAGCCAGGGCACCCCCAGGGACAACAAGGGGACATCCAGAGCACCCCAGAGACAGCCAGGGACACCGAGGGGACAGCCAGGGCACTCCAGGGACAGCCAGGGCATCCCCAGAGACACCCAGGGGACACCCAGGGACACCTAGGGCACAGCCAGGGCACCCTAGGGACAGCCAGGGCACCCGCAGGGACACCTAGGGGACAGGCAGGGCACCCCCAGGGACACATAGGGGACAGCCAGGGCACCCCCAGGGACACCTAGGGGACAGCCAGGGCACTCCAGGGACAGCCAGGGCACCCCCAGGGACACCTAGGGGACAGCAAGGGCACCCTAGGGACAGCCAGGCCACCCCCAGGGACACCTAGGGCACAGCCAGGGCACCCTAGGGACAGCCAGGGCACCCCCAGGGACACCTAGGGGACAGCAAGGGCACCCTAGGGACAGCCAGGCCACCCCCAGGGACACCTAGGGGACAGCAAGGGCACCCTAGGGACAGCCAGGGCACCCCCAGGGACACCGAGGGCACAGCCAGGGCACCCCCAGAAACCCCTAGGGGACAGCCAGGGCCCCCCCAGGGACACCCAGGGCACCCCCAGGGACACCTAGGGGACAGCCAGGGCATCACCAGGGACAGCCAGGGCACCCCGAGGGACACCTAAGTGACAGCCAGGGCACCCCAGGGACATCGAGGGACAGCCAGGAACCCCCTGGGACAGCCAGCTCACCCCCACGGCCCCCTCCACCTCCAGGAGCTATCAAAACCCTCCTCAGGTTCTTTGATGCCTCAAATGGGCCGCCCAAACCTCCCGAATACCCCCCAAAGCACCCAAAGCAGCCCCCAGGACTCCCCCCAGACCCCCCACAACCCAAAAACCCTCTCCACGAAAACTCGGGACCCCCAGGATCTCCCCAAATCCGCGCCCCCCTCACCCTGAGGTCCCGTTTGAGCCGCTCCACGTTGCGGACAGGCACCAGCTCATCAAGCCCCAAGCACCAACACCTGCGGGACTGGGATGGACTGAGAGCACTGGGAGGGTGACCAGAGAAACCTGGGATGGACGAAGAGTGGACTGGGATGAACTGGGATGAACTGGCAGGCGTGTGGGGGTCCATGGTGGCCACTCAGTGCCTTACTGGTCTATACTGGGATGGGTCGGATGGCCCCAGGGGAGGGGGTGAGGCCACACTGGTCCAGACTGGGAGAGGAGTCACCATGGCGCCGGAGGCGGAGTCGAGGATACGAGCGAGGCAGGGACACCTAGGGGACAGCCAGGGCAACCCAGGGACACCTAGGGGACAGCCAGGGAACCCCAGGGACACCCTGTGCACCCCCAGGGACACCCAGGGCACCCCCAGGGACACCTAGGGGACAGCCAGGGAACCCCAGGGACACCCTGTGCACCCCCAGGGACACCCAGGGCACCCCCATGGACACCTAGGGCACTCCAGGGACAGTGAGGGCACAGCCAGGGCACCCTAGGGACACCCAGGGCACCCCCAGGGACACCTAGGGGACAGCCAGGGCACCCTAAGGACAGCCAGGGCACCCCCAGGGACACAGAGGGCACAGCCAGGGCACCCTAGGGACAGCCAGGGCACCCCCAATAATACCTAGGGGACCGGCAGGGCCCCCCCAGGGACACCTAGGGGACAGCCAGGGCCCCCCCAGGGACACCCAGGGCACCCCCAGGGACACCCAGGGCACCCCCAGGGACACCTAGGAGACAGCCAGGGCCCCCCCAGGGACAGCCAGGGCACCCCCAGGGACACCTAGGGGACAGCCAGGGCACCCCCAGGGACACCTAGGGCACCCCAGGGACACCTAGGGGACAGCCAGGGCACTCCAGGGACAGCCAGGGCACCCCCAGGGACACCTAGGGGACACCCAGGGCACCCCCAGGGACACCAGGGCACCCCCAGGGACACCTAGGGGACAGACAGGGCACCCTAGGGACAGCCAGGGCACCCCCAGGGACACCAAGGGCACAGCCAAGGCACCCTAGGGACAGCAAGGGCACCCTCCGGGACACCGAGGGCACAGCCAGGGCACCCCCAGGGACACCTAGGGGACAGCCAGGGCATCCCCAGGGACACCCAGGGCACCCCCTGGGACACCTAGGGGACAGGCAGGCCACCCCCAGAGACACCGAGGGGACAGCCAGGGCACCCTAGGGACAGCCAGGGCACCCCCAGAGACACCTAGGGGACACGCAGGGCACCCCCAGGGACACCGAGGGGACAGCCAGGGCACCCTAGGGACAGCCAGGGCACCCCCAAGGACACCTAGGGGACACGCAGGCCACCCCCAGGGACACCGAGGGGACAGCCAGGGCACCCTGGGGACAGCCAGGGCACCCCCAGGGACACCTAGGGGACAGGCAGGGCACCCCCACGGACACCTAGGGGACAGCCAGGGCATCCCGAGGGACACCAGGGCACCCCAGGGACACCTAGGGGACAGCCAGGGCACCCCCAGGGACACCAAGGGCACCGACAGGGCACCCTAGGGACACCAAGGGGACATCCAGAGCACCCCAGGGACAGCAAGGGCACCCCCAGGGACACCTAAGGGACACCCTGGGCACCCCCAGGGACACCAAGGGGACCCCCAGGGACACGTACGGGACAGCCAGGGAACCCCAGTGACACCCTTTGCACCCCCAGGGACACCCAAGGCACGCCCAGGGACACCTACGGGACAGCCCGGGCACCCTAACGACAGCCAGGGCACCCCCAGAGTCACCGAGGGTACAGCCAGGGCACCCTGGGGACAGCCAGGGCCCCCCCAGGGACACCTAGGGGACAGCCAGGGAACCCGAGGGACAGCCTGGGCACCCCCAGGGACACCTAGGGGACAGCCAGGGCACCCCCAGGGACACCCAGGGCACCCCCAGGGCCGCCTCGGGGACAGCCAGGGCACCCCAGGGACACCTAGGGCACTCCAGGGACAGTGAGGGCACAGCCAGGGCACCCTAGGGACAGCCAGGGCACCCCCAGGGACACCTAGAGGACAGCCAGGGCCCCCCCAGGGACATCCAGGGCATCCCCAGGGACACCTAGGGCACCCCCAGGGACACCTAGGGGACAGCCAGGGCACTCCAGGGACAGCCAGGGCACCCCCAGGGACACCTAGGGGACACCCAGGGCACCCCGAGGGACACCAGGGCACCCCCAGGGACACCGAGGGCACAGCCAGGGCACCCCCAGGGACACCTAGGGGACAGCCAGGGCACCCCCAGGGACACCTAGGGGACAGCCAGGGCACCCTAGGGACAGCCAGGCCACCCCCAGGGACACCTAGGGCACAGCCAGGGCACCCTAGGGACAGCCAGGCCACCCCCAGGGACACCGAGGGCACAGCCAGGGCCCCCCAAGGGACACCCAGGGCACCCCCAGGGACACCTAGGGGACAGCCAGGGCATCCCCAGGGACAGCCAGGGCACCCCCAGGGACACAGAGGGCACAGCCAGGGCACCCTAGGGACAGCCAGGGCACCCCCAAGGACACCTAGCGGACAGGAAGGCCACCCCCAGGGACACCGAGGGGACAGCCAGGGCACCCTAGGGACAGCCAGGGCACCCCCAAGGACACCTAGCGGACAGGCAGGGCACCCCCAGGGACACCAGGGCACCCCCAGGGACACCTAGGGGACAGCAAGGGCACCCTAGGGACACCAAGGGGACAGCCAGGGCACCCCCAGGGACACCAAGGGGACATCCTGAGCACCCCAGGGACAGCCAGGGCACCCCGAGGGACACCCAAGGGACACCCTGGGCACCCCCGAGGACACCAAGGGGACCCCCAGGGACACCTAGGGGACAGCCAGGGCACCGCCAGGGACACGTACGGGACAGTCAGGGAACCCCAGTGACACCCTGAGCACCCCCAGGGACACCCAGGGCACCCCCAGGGACACAAAGGGGACAGGCAGGGAACCCCCAGAGACCCCTAGGGGACAGCCAGGGCACTCCCAGGGACACTCTGGGCACCCCCAGGGACACCGAGGGGAAAGCCAGGGCACCCCCAGGGACATTTAGGGGACAGCCAGGGCACTCCAGGGACACCCAGGGCACCCCCAGGGACACCTAGGGGACAGGCAGGGCACCCCAGGGACACCTAGGGGACAGCCAGGGCCCCCCCAGGGACACCTAGGGGACAGGCAGGGCACCCCCAGGGACACCGAGGGGACAGCCAGGGCACCCCCAGGGACACCTAGATGACAGGCAGGGCACCCCCAGGGCACCCCAGGGACACCCAGGGCACCCCCAGGGACACCAAGGGGACAGCCAGAGCACCCCAAGGACAGCCAGGGCACCCCCAGGGACACCTAGGGGACAGCCAGGGCACCCCAGGGACACCTAGGGGACAGCCAGGGCACCCCCAGGGACACCTAGGGGACAGGCACGGCACCTCCAGAGACCCCTAGGGGACAGCCAGGGCCCCCTCAGGCACACCTAGGGCACCCCCAGGGACACCTAGGGGACAGCCAGGGCACCCTAGGGACAGCCAGGGCACCCCCAGGGACACCTAGGGGACAGGCAGGGCACCCCCAGGGACACCTAGGGGACAGCCAGGGCACCCCCAGGGACACCTAGGGACAGCCAGGGCAGTCCAGGGACAGCCAGGGCACCCCCAGGGACACCTAGGGGACACCCAGGGCACCCCGAGGGACACCAGGGCACCCCCAGGGACACCAAGGGCGCAGCCAGGGCACCCTAGGGACAGCCAGGGCACCCTCTGGGACACCGAAACCACAGCCAGGGCACCCCCAGGGACACCCAGGACACCCCCAGGGACACCTAGGGGACAGCCAGGGCCCCCCCAGGGACACAGAGGGCACAGCCAGGGCACCCTAGGGACAGCCAGGGCACCCCCAAGGACACCTAGGGGACAGGCAGGCCACCCCCAGGGACACCGAGGGGACAGCCAGGGCACCCTAGGGACAGCCAGGGCACCCCCAAGGACAACTAGGGGACAGGCAGGGCACCCCCAGTGACACCTAGGGGACAGCCAGGGCACCCCGAGGGACACCAGGGCA
This sequence comes from Chamaea fasciata, assembly GCF_029207755.1. NCBI lineage: Eukaryota > Metazoa > Chordata > Aves > Passeriformes > Sylviidae > Chamaea > Chamaea fasciata. The sequence continues at coordinate 30,789 of NW_027094331.1, forward strand.
CCCCAGGGACACCTAGGGGACAGCCAGGGCAGCCTAGGGACAGCCAGGGCACCCCCAGGGACACCAAGGGCACAGACAGGGCACCCTAGGGACACCAAGGGGACAGCCAGGGCACCCCCAGGGACACCAAGGGGACCCCCAGGGACAGCTAGGGGACAGCAAGGGCACCCCCAGGGACACTTAAGGGACACCCTGGGCACCCCCAGGGACACCAAGGGGACCCCCAGGGACACCTAGGGGACAGCCAGGGCACCCCAGGGACAGCCAGGGTACCCCCAGGGACAGCTAGGAGACAGCAAGGGCACCCTCAGGGACACTTAAGGGACACCCTGGGCACCCCCAGGGACATCAAGGGGACCCCCAGGGACACCTAGGGGACAGCCAGGGCACCCCAGGGACAGCGAGGGCACCCCCAGGGACACCTAGGGGACAGCCAGGAGACTCCATGGACAGCCAGGGCACCCCCAGGGACACCAAGGGGACCCCCAGGGACACCCAGGGGACAGCCAGGGCACCGCCAGGGACACCAAGGGGACATCCAGAGCACCCCAGGGACAGCCAGGGCACCCCCAGGGACACCAAGGGGACAGCCAGGGCACCCCCAGGGACAACAAGGGGACATCCAGAGCACCCCAGAGACAGCCAGGGACACCGAGGGGACAGCCAGGGCACTCCAGGGACAGCCAGGGCATCCCCAGAGACACCCAGGGGACACCCAGGGACACCTAGGGCACAGCCAGGGCACCCTAGGGACAGCCAGGGCACCCGCAGGGACACCTAGGGGACAGGCAGGGCACCCCCAGGGACACATAGGGGACAGCCAGGGCACCCCCAGGGACACCTAGGGGACAGCCAGGGCACTCCAGGGACAGCCAGGGCACCCCCAGGGACACCTAGGGGACAGCAAGGGCACCCTAGGGACAGCCAGGCCACCCCCAGGGACACCTAGGGCACAGCCAGGGCACCCTAGGGACAGCCAGGGCACCCCCAGGGACACCGAGGGCACAGCCAGGGCACCCCCAGAAACCCCTAGGGGACAGCCAGGGCCCCCCCAGGGACACCCAGGGCACCCCCAGGGACACCTAGGGGACAGCCAGGGCATCACCAGGGACAGCCAGGGCACCCCGAGGGACACCTAAGTGACAGCCAGGGCACCCCAGGGACATCGAGGGACGGCCAGGAACCCCCTGGGACAGCCAGCTCACCCCCACGGCCCCCTCCACCTCCAGGAGCTATCAAAACCCTCCTCAGGTTCTTTGATGCCTCAAATGGGCCGCCCAAACCTCCCGAATACCCCCCAAAGCACCCAAAGCAGCCCCCAGGACTCCCCCCAGACCCCCCACAACCCAAAAACCCTCTCCACGAAAACTCGGGACCCCCAGGATCTCCCCAAATCCGCGCCCCCCTCACCCTGAGGTCCCGTTTGAGCCGCTCCACGTTGCGGACAGGCACCAGCTCATCAAGCCCCAAGCACCAACACCTGCGGGACTGGGATGGACTGAGAGCACTGGGAGGGTGACCAGAGAAACCTGGGATGGACGAAGAGTGGACTGGGATGAACTGGGATGAACTGGCAGGCGTGTGGGGGTCCATGGTGGCCACTCAGTGCCTTACTGGTCTATACTGGGATGGGTCGGATGGCCCCAGGGGAGGGGGTGAGGCCACACTGGTCCAGACTGGGAGAGGAGTCACCATGGCGCCGGAGGCGGAGTCGAGGATACGAGCGAGGCAGGGACACCTAGGGGACAGCCAGGGCAACCCAGGGACACCTAGGGGACAGCCAGGGAACCCCAGGGACACCCTGTGCACCCCCAGGGACACCCAGGGCACCCCCAGGGACACCTAGGGGACAGCCAGGGAACCCCAGGGACACCCTGTGCACCCCCAGGGACACCCAGGGCACCCCCATGGACACCTAGGGCACTCCAGGGACAGTGAGGGCACAGCCAGGGCACCCTAGGGACACCCAGGGCACCCCCAGGGACACCTAGGGGACAGCCAGGGCACCCTAAGGACAGCCAGGGCACCCCCAGGGACACAGAGGGCACAGCCAGGGCACCCTAGGGACAGCCAGGGCACCCCCAATAATACCTAGGGGACCGGCAGGGCCCCCCCAGGGACACCTAGGGGACAGCCAGGGCCCCCCCAGGGACAGCCAGGGCACCCCCAGGGACACCTAGGGGACAGCCAGGGCACCCCCAGGGACACCTAGGGCACCCCAGGGACACCTAGGGGACAGCCAGGGCACTCCAGGGACAGCCAGGGCACCCCCAGGGACACCTAGGGGACACCCAGGGCACCCCCAGGGACACCAGGGCACCCCCAGGGACACCTAGGGGACAGACAGGGCACCCTAGGGACAGCCAGGGCACCCCCAGGGACACCAAGGGCACAGCCAAGGCACCCTAGGGACAGCAAGGGCACCCTCCGGGACACCGAGGGCACAGCCAGGGCACCCCCAGGGACACCTAGGGGACAGCCAGGGCATCCCCAGGGACACCCAGGGCACCCCCTGGGACACCTAGGGGACAGGCAGGGCACCCCCACGGACACCTAGGGGACACGCAGGGCACCCCCAGGGACACCGAGGGGACAGCCAGGGCACCCTAGGGACAGCCAGGGCACCCCCAAGGACACCTAGGGGACACGCAGGCCACCCCCAGGGACACCGAGGGGACAGCCAGGGCACCCTGGGGACAGCCAGGGCACCCCCAGGGACACCTAGGGGACAGGCAGGGCACCCCCACGGACACCTAGGGGACAGCCAGGGCATCCCGAGGGACACCAGGGCACCCCAGGGACACCTAGGGGACAGCCAGGGCACCCCCAGGGACACCAAGGGCACCGACAGGGCACCCTAGGGACACCAAGGGGACATCCAGAGCACCCCAGGGACAGCAAGGGCACCCCCAGGGACACCTAAGGGACACCCTGGGCACCCCCAGGGACACCAAGGGGACCCCCAGGGACACGTACGGGACAGCCAGGGAACCCCAGTGACACCCTTTGCACCCCCAGGGACACCCAAGGCACGCCCAGGGACACCTACGGGACAGCCCGGGCACCCTAACGACAGCCAGGGCACCCCCAGAGTCACCGAGGGTACAGCCAGGGCACCCTGGGGACAGCCAGGGCCCCCCCAGGGACACCTAGGGGACAGCCAGGGCACCCCCAGGGACATTTAGGGGACAGCCAGGGCACCCCCAGGGACACCCAGGGCACCCCCAGGGCCGCCTCGGGGACAGCCAGGGCACCCCAGGGACACCTAGAGGACAGCCAGGGCCCCCCCAGGGACATCCAGGGCATCCCCAGGGACACCTAGGGCACCCCCAGGGACACCTAGGGGACAGCCAGGGCACTCCAGGGACAGCCAGGGCACCCCCAGGGACACCTAGGGGACACCCAGGGCACCCCGAGGGTCACCAGGGCACCCCCAGGGACACCTAGGGGACAGACAGGGCACCCTAGGGACAGCCAGGGCATCCCCCGGGACACCCAGGGCACCCCCAGGGACACCTAGGGGACAGCCAGGGCACCCTAAGGACAGCCAAGGCACCCCCAGGGACACAGAGGGCACAGCCAGGGCACCCTAGGGACAGCCAGGGCACCCCCAAGGACACCTAGGGGACAGGCAGGCCACCCCCAGGGACACCGAGAGGACAGCCAGGGCACCCTAGAGACAGCCAGGGCACCCCCAGAGACACCGAGGGCACAGCCAGGGCACCCTGGGGACAGCCAGGGCACTCCCAGGGACACCTAGGGGACAGGCAGGGCACCCTAGGGACAGCCAGGGCACCCCCAGGGACACCAAGGGCACAGACAGGGCACCCCCAGGGACACCAAGGGGACATCCAGAGCACCCCAGGGACACCCTGTGCACCCCCAGGGACACCTAGAGGACAGCCAGGGAACCCGAGGGACAGCCTAGGCACCCCCAGGGACACCCAGGGGACAGCAGGGCACCCCCAGGGACACCAGGGCACCCCCAGGGCACCCCAGGGACCCACAGGGCCCCCCCAGGGACACCAAGGGGACAGCCAGGGCACCCTAGGTACAGCCAGGGCACCCCCAGGGACACCTAGGGGACAGGCAGGGCAACCCCAGGGACATTTAGGGGACAGCCAGGGCACCCCTGGGACACCCAGGGCACCCCCAGGGCCGCCTAGGGGACAGCCAGGGCACCCCAGGGACAGCGAGGGCACCCCCAGGGACACCTAGGGGACAGCCAGGGCACCCCCAGGGACACCTAGGGCACACCCAGGGACACCTAGGGGACAGCCAGGGCACCCCTGGGACACCCAGGGCACCCCCAGGGACACCTAGGGGACAGACAGGGCACCCTAAGGACAGCCAGGGCACCCCCAGGGACACAGAGGGCACAACCAGGGCACCCTAGGGACAGCCAGGGCACCCCCAGGGACACCTAGGGGACAGGCAGGGCTCCCTAGGGACAGCCAGGGCACCCCCAGGGACACCAAGGGCACAGACAGGGCACCCTAGGGACACCAAGGGGACAGCCAGGGCACCCCAGGGACAGCGAGGGCACCCCCAGGGACACCTAGTGGACCTCCAGGGCACCCCCAGGGACACGTACGGGACAGCCAGGGCACCCCCAGGGACACCTAGGGGACAGGCAGGGCACCCCCAGGGACACCTAGGGGACAGCCAGGGAACCCGAGGGACAGCCAGGGCACCCCCAGGGACACGTAGAGGACAGCCAGGGCACCCCCAGGGACACCTAGGGGACAGGCAGGGCACCCCCAGGGACACCTAGGGGACAGCCAGGGCCCCCCCAGGGACACCAGGGCACCCCCAGGGCACCCCAGGGACCCACAGGGCCCCCCCAGGGACACCAAGGGGACAGCCAGGGCACCCTAGGGACAGCCAGGGCACCCCCAGGGTCACCTAGGGCACCCCCAGAAACACCTAGGGGACAGCCAGGGCACCCCAGGGACACGCAGGGCAACCCCAGGGACACCTAGGGGACAGCCAGGGCACCCCCAGGAACACCTAAGGGACAGCCAGGGCACCCCCAGGGACATTTAGGGGACAGCCAGGGCACTCCAGGGACACCCAGGGCACCCCCAGGGACACCTAGGGGACAGCCAGGGCACCCCAGGGACACCCTGTGCACCCCCAGGGACACCCAGGGCACGCCCCGGGACAACTACGGGACAGCCAGGGCCCTCCCAGGGACACCCAGGGCACCCCCAGGGACACCTAGGGGACAGCCAGGGCACCCTAAGGACAGCCAGGGCACCCCCAGGGACACAGAGGGCACAGCCAGGGCACCCTAGGGACAGCCAGGGCACCCCCAGGGACACCTAGGGGACAGCCAAGGCACCCCCAGGGTCACCGTGGGCACAGCCAGGGCACCCTAGGGACAGCCAGGGCACCCCCAGGGACACCTAGGGGACACCCAGGGCACCCCGAGGGACACCAGGGCACACCCAGGGACACCTAGGGGACAGACAGGGCACCCTAGGGACAGCCCGGGCACCCCCAGGGACACCAAGGGCACAGCCAGGGCACCCCAGGGACACCCAGGGCGCCCCCAGGGACACCTAGGGGACAGCCAGGGCCCCCCCAGGGACACCCAGGGCACCCCCAGGGACACCTAGGGGACAGCCAGGGCACCCTAGGGACAGCCAGGGCACCCCCTAGGACACTTAGGGGACAGGCAGGGCACCCCCAGGGACCTCGAGGGGACAGCCTGGGCACCCCCAGGGACACCTAGAGGACAGGTAGGGCACCCCAGGGACACCTAGGGGACAGCCAAGGCACCCCCAGGGACAGCCAGGGCACCCCCAGGGACACTGACGAGACAGCCAGCGCACCCCAGGGACACCTAGGGGACAGCCAGGGCACCCACAGGAGCAGCCAGGGCACTTCCAGGGACACCTAGGAGACAGCCAGGGCCCCCCCAGGGACACCTATGGGACAGTCAGGGCACCCCAGGGACACCCAGGGCACACCCAGGGCCACCTAAGGGACAGCCAGGGCACCCCCAGAGACACCGAGGGCACAGCCAGGGCACCCCCTAGGACACTTAGGAGACAGGCAGGGCACCCCCAGGGACACCTAGGGGACAGCCAGGGCCCCCCCAGGGACACCGAGGGGACAGCCGGGGCACCCCAGGGACACCCAGGGCACCCCCAGGGACACCTAGGGGACAGCCTGGGCACCCCCAAGGGACAGCCAATGCACCCCCCAGGACGCCTAGGGGACAGCCAGGGCACCTTCAGGGACACCTAGGGGACAGCTGCACTATCGCTTTTTGCCCACGGGGTGGCAGCACTGCCCTACGGCTCCGGCGGGACGGGCACGGGTGACAGCTGCACTACCGCTGTTTGCCCACACGGTGGCAGCATTGCCGCACAGATCAGGCGGGACGGGCGGGAGGGACAGCTGCACTACCGCTCTTTGCCCACACGGTGGCAGCATTGCCGCACACATCGGGCGGGCCGGGCGGGGGGGAAGCTGCACTACCGCTCTCTGCCCACAGGGTGGCAGCACTGCCGCGCGGCGGCGCGGAGCGGAGCCATAAACGAACGTGCCCAGGAATGCCCTTCCGAACAGCCTCCGGAATAAATGGCCCAAAAGACCCCCGAGCACACCTGCGAGAACCCTGCCAGCAACCAGACCGAAACAAAAAAGCCTTTTGTTCAGGCTCTATTTCAATATTTTTTATCTTTGTGATTCTGATATTTACATTAATCATTACAATTCAGCTTTTATATTATGTACATTATACATCATGTATTATGTTTATTATACTATTATATTTATTATATATATAAAGCATAGAAAGTTATATATAAAATAATTTATTATTTATTATGTAATGTTATAAATAATAATACATTTCATTGAAATATCATGATTATGCACATTATAGATGTTTATATTATGTATATTATATATATTTATAAAACGTGTAGTATGTAATAATATATTGTGTATTTATTATTTATATTATTTTTCATATCCTATACTTTTTGTTATTTTTCTTTTTCATTATTTTTTAATTCGTTTGTTTATATTTTAAACGATATTTTACACTAGATGAATTCATTAACCTAACACATCAGAAACACAATTAATTTGAATTAAATGAGCCTGGTTTTCTAAGGGGTAAAGTTTTAATCTTTATTCAAATAATATGGGCATGTTTTCTCTTTCTCTATGGTTTTTTTTTGGTGGGTTGCGGGGGAGTTTAGTTTGTGGGTTTTCTTTTTTTGTTCGCTTTGTTTTGGAGTTCTTTGCTAATAAACAAGCAGGGTCGGAGAGTTCAAAATAAAACGTCTACTTTGTTTTTATTGCCCCCTCTGAAATACGCCTCGACAGCCTGGACAGCAGGCTGCTGCTGGTAACACTGTGCACGGGTAGGAGGAGACCTGGTCGGGGCTGGGAAGGAAAAAACGGCACCACGGTGGTCACAGCTTTCTCCCTTCAGGAGTTTTATGGAGCAGAAAATACAGAGCTTTTGCCAACTGCGCTCTCTATGACATCCCGACGTCCAGCGGGCACGGAGGTCATTTCTCATCTTTCTTGCCAACAGCCAAACCCCCAGGCGCCCGGGGGAAGAAAGAGTATGGGGAAAAAAAAAAAGGAACAAAGAAAACATGAAAAAATAAACCAAAACTATAGAAAATAATAAATAAAATTAAAATACCAAAAGAAAAAAATTTCAAAGTAACAAAAAAGTGGAAAAAAATTTAAACAAAAAAATAAAATAAAAAACTAAAAGTAGTTTTAACAAGTAAATAAATAGCTAAAGAAAAAAATATAAAAATTAAAAAACGGAAGAAAAAGTCTTTGAAAAACCACAAAACGCAACATGAGAAACCACAACAAAAGAGCATAAAAATACAAAAATAACAAGAAATAAAATACAAAATTAAATAAATGCAGCTTTCACCTCCTGCCACTGCCTAAAAAAGCACCATGGCTTTCCTCAATTATGCAGCAATAAGGGAAACAAACCCAGTGCCCCCCAGAACAGAAGGTTTTCTAGACAATTCCCACTTTTGCTTGGAAACAAATTCTATTTTAGTGGGAAGCTCATTTTGGACAAACACCCAAATGTGCCAAGGTAGGAAAGAACCAGCCCCCTGTGTCCAAGGAACAGCAGCTAGGCCTCGATTCAGGTTTTAATGGCATTTATGTAATTAAAAATGCAGTAAATTGAACTTCACAAAGAGACGAATTGTGGCAAATAAATACTTCAAAGTTTTCTCAGGAATTCACAGAATTTTGTGGAGATGGTGCTGTACAATTGCTGATTTACCAACATTAATTGGGTAAATTTCCTTGGAAATGTGCTCTACAACGTGCAAAAATTCCAATTAGGATGGAAAATTGGAATAAATAAATATTCCCTTACTAAAATCAGAGAGAAAATCAGAGTTATTCCTTCAAATAAAAGGAAGGAATAACATCTAAATCCAAGCCTGCCTGGAAAACAAGCTCAGGAATTTCTAACACTGAAAACTTTCGCAAGAGTCATGAAGTTGGTGAAAGTTCATGGAATGATGATTTAAAATCTGCTTCCTCTGCTCTAATTTAAAGGGAAGTGGGAATTCAACAGGTCCAGTTACTCCTATCCAACCTTGGACTGGGATAAGGCCTTCCAGTGGCTTCACTTCCTACTGGCTCTCTCCTTTTTGCCCACAACCTGGAAGAGGAAAAGCAACAGGAATAAAGTCTCAAACAGGATGGCCTTGGTCCAGGCAGACTGAAATGCAGCTCCCAGCGAGGGAGGCCAGGCTGTGCCTCGGGGAGCTCCGGGAATCTGGGATTGCCCGTGGGATTAAAGGGCTGGAAAAGCACACCCACCTGCCAGGTTCAGTGCTGGGACAGAGCAAGGCCGGGGCTCGGGGGCAGCAGTTAGAGCTGGGACTGCAGGAGAACACCCCAAACCCGGGTTAAACATCCGGCACGACACGCAGCACGCTCCGGGAGAAACTCGGGCGGGAGAAGCCCCGGGATGCTCCACGTTCCTTGCCCTTGGCAGCTGTGCCAGGGCCTCCCTCAGAATGCTGACCTCACCGTGCAGCTCCTACAAAATAGGAGAACTTATGGGAATCGCCCAGCAATCCATGGACTTCCAGTTATTAAGAACCACAGCTGCAGCAAAAGGTGTACAAACTCTACTGCAAACCAGCAGGGCTGAGGAGACGCAGGGATTTATTCCAGAGGTGGCACATTGGTATTACTGCTTTAACCTCCTGACACTAGAGCATATTTGTAACAATAAATTCATTATTGAGGCAGCTAAATTGAAATTAGATTTTTTAAAGTAAAGTCGGCCAAAAAAGAGAGTCTCAAAATTAAGATATAAGCCACACAGTTATTTTAAAAAAACCTTGTCTTTGGTGTGTATAACCTGCCAGCCTCACATGTTTTCAGCCCTTGCCATTTATTTTTACCAAGCTCATGATTAAAACCTTGTAAAAAGCTCAAAAAACAATCCAGGACAAGGCAGGTGTTTTCCCAAGTACCCCCAGTGTGGAGCTGTGACAGCCACAAGTGTTTGCTCCCTCAGCCCAGCCCGGAGCAGGCTCCAGCTGCTGCCCAGGGGTTACCAAGGGACTCACTTGTTTGAAGCTGTAAATGCAGGTGGCCTGCACTGGAGTGCCAAAAAATGTGAAATGTGTGACACTCACCTTGAATAGCAATAGATCTTCTCAGGGGAGCCCCTCACCCAGGATGGGGCGTTCTGACCAGAATTTCATCCATCTGCATCTGAAAGAAAGTTAGGACAACAGTCAGAGCGCTGCAGGACACCTTGACAGCCCCAGACATCTTGTGGCAATCTAGAGATATCCTCTACAGCCCTACTACACCCCACATCACAGATTTCAAGCCCCCAGGACTATTACCCTCTTACCCCTACACCCAGACTGAGCAGCAAGGCAGAGCAGCTCCGGGCCAAACACACACCAACACCCGTGACACGGGACAGGACAAACGAGGGGACACAACAGGGACAGAAAACCCTGGCAAGAAAAATGACCCTGAGGGTCCAGAGAACTTGGGATGATGTGACCGAGGTAAGACTGAAGGTGAGCTGGCCAGGCTCAGAGAACCCTGCAGGAACAAGATGCCATCGGGATGACTTATCCCAAGAAATGCAGAGATGGATGCCCGAGAACCCTACGGTCAGAATCCTCGACCTGTCTTTGCATTCTCACAAGACCTAACCCGCCAGAATGGATCAGGGCGGTGCACGGCTGTCAGGACAGCTCAGAACAAGACCTGAAAAGGCATCGGACTGGATGATGCTGAAGACAGATGGATTCTGATGTGTGTCCGAGCACCAAAGTCAAAAGCACCTGGCCCAAGAACACAGAGATCAAAGATGCCAAGATCGATGCCAGGAGTTTTGAGAGGCCCCAGGAAGGGCTACAGCAACAGACACAAAAGACAAGAAGCACAAAGGACTCAGAGTGCACAACGGACACAACACACCCTGGGACTGCTCTGCCCTGCACGCCTCAGCACTGTGATCCAGAATGAGACTCTCCTTGGATGTAACCTAAGGGGTCACATCTTGGACATCCCTGTCTCCAAACCTGACTCAAATAACCCCTCCCAGTGACCCCTGCCCCAGCACCCCGCCTTCATCCCCTCTGTGGGGCTCCAAGCCCTCCACTTATCTCTCAGACGTCCAGGGAGGCAAATCTGTGCCAGGTCCTAAAGAAGGCCGCCTCCCTCTCAGGGAAATTCCAGCTGTCGCAGGGCTGGTGTCTCCTAGTCAGCTACAATAAAGAAAACCAAACATCAAAGCATAATCTTAGCAGCACATCAGCCAAAAACCAGCAGTTCTGCTACTCACCGTCTCTTCAGCAGGCCCAGGTCCTCGGCCCCGTGCTTCAGCTGCGCTCAGAGGCCAACGCCGGCGTCGCAGGGTCTGCCCTGGTAAAGAGCAGACAAGGTGACGTGGCAGCGCTGGAACTTGAGGGGACCATCCCTCCTTCTCCTCCCTGACTCACCTCAACTCCTCGGCCGTTATCCAAGCCTACCTGGATGGGGCCTTCACAAGGAGAAGATCGAGGCTCCATCACAGACTCCTGGAATGCTCCCGGAGGGCTCACGGGTGAGGTGACCCGGGTCTGTCGTCCGGTTGGTGAGAGGGGAGCTCGGCCTCCTGCGAGTGGACTCCCTAAAACACACAATAACGGAGGCTTAGAGTTGCACCAGCGAGTGAGGCTTGAACAATAGCAACGGCTTCTGTCCACCCATCACTGCTCACCTCGCCCACGTCAGCTTGACTGCTGAGATCCGGGTTCACCTCCTAAAAACAAAGAAAGAACAGAGCTGTAACGTAGCTACCATTTACACCTCCCCTGCAAATCAAAACAGTGACTGACCTTCTCAGGGGAGCCCCTCACCAGGAATGGGGGGCTCTGCCACAGATTTCATCCATCTGCATCTGAAAGAAAGTTAGGACAACAGTCAGAGCGCTGCAGGACACCTTGACAGCCCCAGACATCTTGTGGCAATCTAGAGATATCCTCTACAGCCCTACTACACCCCACATCACAAATTTCAAGCCCCCAGGACTATTACCCTCGTACCCCTACACCCAGACTGAGCAGCAAGGCAGAGCAGCTCCAGGCCAAACACACACCAACACCCGTGACACAGCACAGGACAAACGAGGGGACACAACAGGGACAGAAAACCCTGGCAAGAAAAATGACCCTGAGCGTCCAGAGAACTTGGGATGATGTGACCGAGGTAAGACGGAAGGTGAGCTGGCCAGGCTCAGAGAACCCTGCAGGAACAAGATGCCATCGGGATGAATTATCCCAAGAAACACAGAGATGGATGCCTGAGAAGCCTACGGTCAGAATCCTCGACCTGTCTTTGCATTCTCACAAGACCTAACCCGCCGGAATGGATCAGGGCGGTGCACGGCTGTCAGTACAGCTCAGAACAAGACCGGAAAAGGCATCGGCCTGGATGATGCTGAAGACAGATGGATTCTGATGTGTGTCTGAGCACCAAAGTCAAAAGCACCTGGCCCAAGAACACAGAGATCAAAGATGCCAAGATCGATGCCAGGAGTTTTGAGAGGCCCCAGGAAGGGCTACAGCAACAGACACAAAAGACAAGAAGCACAAAGGACTCAGAGTGCACAACGGACACAACACACCCTGGGACTGCTCTGCCCTGCACGCCTCAGCACTGTGATCCAGAATGAGACTCTCCCTGGATGTAACCTAAGGGGTCACATCTTGGACATCCCTGTCTCCAAACCCAACTCAAATAACCCCTCCCAGTGACCCCTGCCCCAGCACCCCGCCTTCATCCCCTCTGTGGGGCTCCAAGCCCTCCACTTATCTCTCAGACGTCCAGGGAGGCAAATCTGTGCCGGGTCCTAAAGAAGGCCGCCTCCCTCTCAGGGAAATTCCAGCTGTCGCAGGGCTGGTGTCTCCTAGTCAGCTACAATAAAGAAAACCAAACATCAAAGCATGATCTTAGCAGCACATCAGCCAAAAACCAGCAGTTCTGCTACTCACCATCTCTTCAGCAGGCCCAGGTCCTCGGCCCCATGCTTCAGCTGCGCTCAGAGGCCAACGTCGGCGTCGCAGGGTCTGCCTGGGTAAAGAGCAGACAAGGTGACGTGGCAGCGCTGGAACTTGAGGGGACCATCCCTCCTTCTCCGCCCTGACTCACCTCAACTCCTCGGCCGTTATCCAAGCCTACCTGGATGGGGCCTTCACAAGGAGAAGATCGAGGCTCCATCACAGACTCCTGGAATGCTCCCGGAGGGCTCACGGGTGAGGTGACCCGGGTCTGTCGTCCGGTTGGTGAGAGGGGAGCTCGGCCTCCTGCGAGTGGACTCCCTAAAACGCACAGTAACGGAGGCTTAGAGCTGCACCAGCGAGTGAGGCTTGAACAATAGCAACGGCTTCTGTCCACCCATCACTGCTCACCTCGCCCACGTCAGCTTGACTGCTGAGATCCGGCTTCACCTCCTAAAAACAAAGAAAGAACAGAGCTGTAACGTAGCTACCATTTACACCTCCCCTGCAAATCAAAACAGTGACTGACCTTCTCAGGGGAGCCCCTCACCAGGAATGGGGGGCTCTGCCACAGATTTCATCCATCTGCATCTGAAAGAAAGTTAGGACAACAGTCAGAGCGCTGCAGGACACCTTGACAGCCCCAGACATCTTGTGGCAATCTAGAGATATCCTCTACAGCCCTACTACACCCCACATCACAAATTTCAAGCCCCCAGGACTATTACCCTCGTACCCCTACACCCAGACTGAGCAGCAAGGCAGAGCAGCTCCAGGCCAAACACACACCAACACCCGTGACACAGCACAGGACAAACGAGGGGACACAACAGGGACAGAAAACCCTGGCAAGAAAAATGACCCTGAGCGTCCAGAGAACTTGGGATGATGTGACCGAGGTAAGACGGAAGGTGAGCTGGCCAGGCTCAGAGAACCCTGCAGGAACAAGATGCCATCGGGATGAATTATCCCAAGAAACACAGAGATGGATGCCTGAGAAGCCTACGGTCAGAATCCTCGACCTGTCTTTGCATTCTCACAAGACCTAACCCGCCGGAATGGATCAGGGCGGTGCACGGCTGTCAGTACAGCTCAGAACAAGACCGGAAAAGGCATCGGCCTGGATGATGCTGAAGACAGATGGATTCTGATGTGTGTCTGAGCACCAAAGTCAAAAGCACCTGGCCCAAGAACACAGAGATCAAAGATGCCAAGATCGATGCCAGGAGTTTTGAGAGGCCCCAGGAAGGGCTACAGCAACAGACACAAAAGACAAGAAGCACAAAGGACTCAGAGTGCACAACGGACACAACACACCCTGGGACTGCTCTGCCCTGCACGCCTCAGCACTGTGATCCAGAATGAGACTCTCCCTGGATGTAACCTAAGGGGTCACATCTTGGACATCCCTGTCTCCAAACCCAACTCAAATAACCCCTCCCAGTGACCCCTGCCCCAGCACCCCGCCTTCATCCCCTCTGTGGGGCTCCAAGCCCTCCACTTATCTCTCAGACGTCCAGGGAGGCAAATCTGTGCCGGGTCCTAAAGAAGGCCGCCTCCCTCTCAGGGAAATTCCAGCTGTCGCAGGGCTGGTGTCTCCTAGTCAGCTACAATAAAGAAAACCAAACATCAAAGCATGATCTTAGCAGCACATCAGCCAAAAACCAGCAGTTCTGCTACTCACCATCTCTTCAGCAGGCCCAGGTCCTCGGCCCCATGCTTCAGCTGCGCTCAGAGGCCAACGTCGGCGTCGCAGGGTCTGCCTGGGTAAAGAGCAGACAAGGTGACGTGGCAGCGCTGGAACTTGAGGGGACCATCCCTCCTTCTCCGCCCTGACTCACCTCAACTCCTCGGCCGTTATCCAAGCCTACCTGGATGGGGCCTTCACAAGGAGAAGATCGAGGCTCCATCACAGACTCCTGGAATGCTCCCGGAGGGCTCACGGGTGAGGTGACCCGGGTCTGTCGTCCGGTTGGTGAGAGGGGAGCTCGGCCTCCTGCGAGTGGACTCCCTAAAACGCACAGTAACGGAGGCTTAGAGCTGCACCAGCGAGTGAGGCTTGAGCAAGAGCAACGGCGCCTGTCCACCCATCACTGCTCACCTCGCCCACGTCAGCTTGACTGCTGAGATCCGGCTTCACCTCCTAAAAACAAAGAAAGAACAGAGCTGTAACGTAGCTACCATTTACACCTCCCCTGCAAATCAAAACAGTGACTGACCTTCTCAGGGGAGCCCCTCACCAGGAATGGGGGGCTCTGCCACAGATTTCATCCATCTGCATCTGAAAGAAAGTTAGGACAACAGTCAGAGCGCTGCAGGACACCTTGACAGCCCCAGACATCTTGTGGCAATCTAGAGATATCCTCTACAGCCCTACTACACCCCACATCACAAATTTCAAGCCCCTGGGACTATTACCCTCTTACCCCTACACCCAGACTGAGCAGCAAGGCAGAGCAGCTCCGGGCCAAACACACACCAACACCCGTGACACGGGACAGGACAAACGAGGGGACACAACAGGGACAGAAAACCCTGGCAAGAAAAATGACCCTGAGCGTCCAGAGAACTTGGGATGATGTGACCGAGGTAAGACTGAAGGTGAGCTGGCCAGGCTCAGAGAACCCTGCAGGAACAAGATGCCATCGGGATGACTTATCCCAAGAAACACAGAGATGGATGCCTGAGAAGCCTACGGTCAGAATCCTCGACCTGTCTTTGCATTCTCACAAGACCTAACCCGCTGGAATGGATCAGGGCGGTGCACGGCTGTCAGTACAGCTCAGAACAAGACCTGAAAAGGCATCGGACTGGATGCTTGTGAAGAGAGATGGATTCTGATGCGTGTCCAAGGACAAGGTTCAACGGCATCAGCACCTGGCCAAGGAACAAGGAGATGTTAAGAACGATGCCTGGCATTTCCTACAGGCCCCTCAAAGGGCCAAAGCAAAGCACACAGCACACAAGACACCCAGAAGACACAGAGTGCACAACAGACGTGTGACACAACATGCCCTGGGACTGCTCTGCCCCGTGCACCACAGCACTGTGAGATCTTCCCTTTATGCAGCCTAAGGGGTCACATCTTGGACATCCCCATCTGCAATTCTGACTGAAAAACCCCTCCCAGTGACCCCTACCCCGGCACCCCCCTTTCATCCCCTCTGTGGCCCCGAGCCCTTCACTTATCTTTGGGATGTTCAGGGATGAGGTGAAGCCCCATCATATGCCAAAGAAGGCCAGCTCTGCCTCTCGGAATTCCCTGCTGTCTTTTAGTCAGGTACCACAAAGAAAACCAAACGCTGATGTACAATCTCAGCAGATCTGTTGGCCGGTCAGTGAGGAGGTCTCAGTGTCATACCAGTGGACCACCTAAAACACACAAACAGCAATGGATGCTTAGAGCTGCACCAGAGACACCACTACCCTGACCACACAAATACATGAACTCTAGAAAAGAAAACACAAGAAACAGCCCACCAAAAAAAGCCAGCTATTATTTCTCTTAGTACAAATACAATAAAAATAACTCCTATGTCCAATCCCCTCAAAAAACCTCCAAAATACATACCCAGAACCCCCCCATTCTAGAAGTAAAAGTTCCATTCAACTATAAACAATATCTCCCAAATTATCCATAACTATAGAACACACACTATAGCCAAACAAGCTAAATAAATAAACAAACCCCTCCAACACAATAAACAGTGATCTGGTTATAAATATTAGGAAACCCTAAAAAATGAACTCCAGCACCTTACCTCAAACCCACCAAAAAAACACTACACACCACGGTAAAAGCCACCACTAAATAAATAAAAACCTTCTCTATACCTCACACTACAGCCAATTACACCACTGTAAACCTCAGGAAACATCCTTGGAAAACATAGCACCCCACCAAAAAAAACTTCAACAACAAAACTCAGTTCAAAAACAACCTAATCCACATGTAAACTAAGATACCTAATATGAAATTGACCATATGCCTCATCATGTACCATCTCCAAGTAAAATAAAGCTACACAAGAAGTTATTAATAGCCACTTTAAAACCATCATATAGAAAAAAATCAAAAGAAAATTAAAAGCTGCATCTAACAAAACGCCTAAAGTTCAACCAGCCAAGGTAGTCCTACCGAATCTGAATCCTTATACACAATGAACAAAACCCCAATAACACATATCAGAAACCTATCAAAGAAAGCTATTTAATTCTGCCTCAAATACAAACTCACCCATAAAGTTATCTTCACTCAAAAACCAAATTACATGTAATAAATGACACCAAAAAAATCAAACAAAAGACCACATATCACCAAAGAAAGTAAGAGTGAATAAAAACCATATATAAGTACCCCAACTTATTAAAAATCGCAGTGAAAAGAAATCCCTCTCAGTTTGAACACAGACAGCAACAGGAGTTTTATCACTCAATTTGAACTCCTTTTGCTTCCACAACCCCTTTTTCTTCTGGGAGCAGCAGGAAGAGACTAGCAAAACAAAGCCGAAAAAGAGAAAAATCCCCCCTAAAACCCAATATTGGCTTACCTGCTGCTGTCTGGCATAAAGAAACATTCCACATCCACGTGCTCCTGCAGGCACCGCAAGAGGCTTTCCCCACTGCTGTAAAAACCACGCTTAGAAACTCAACACGAGTTCCTCACCCTCCGCAGCTCAATGGAAAACTGAGTTGAGGCTCCTCTGTTATACCGCCCCGGCGGGAGCCGCCCCCTCACCATTGTAACAACTCACACCTGCAGCTGGTGTGCTCCCTCCTCACCCTGACAGCTCACACCTGTGGCGGCTCTGTTCTCCCTCATCGTTTACATCTCACACCTGGGGATGCTCTGGCCCCTCACCGTCCTCTGACAGCTGCTGCCACTCCGAGTGAGGGCAGGGGGAGAGGGGACTTCCTGCTCATCCCCCTGACGGTTCACGGTCCGTACCTGACACGCTGGGGCTCCGGGCCCTCCTTGCGATGGGTAAGGATCCCTCTGCTCCCAAGGTGCCCAAGGCTGAAACTGGGATTCCACCTCCAAAAGTCCGTATGCCTGAGATCCATAATTCCTAAGGAAATTCCTCAGCAATCACTACCCTTCGGCGGGGCCGAGGGTGATTGGGGCCGGGGCCGGGGCCGGGGAATCGGGGCCGAGGAATCGGTGCCGGGGGACCCGGGGAGCGGGCGGACCCCCGGGCCCTCAGAGCGGGGCCGGGGGTGATCGGGGCCGGCGGCGGGGCCGGGGGGGACCCGAGGAGCGGGCAGACCCCCGGGCCCTCAGCGCGGGGCCGGGGGTGATCGGGGCCGGCGGCGGGGCCGGGGGGGACCCGAGGAGCGGGCGGACCCCCGGGCCCTCAGCGCGGGGCCGGGGGTGATCGGGGCCGGCGGCGGGGCCGGGGGGACCCGAGGAGCGGGCAGACCCCCGGGCCCTCAGAGCGGGGCCGAGCGTTACCGGGGGATCGGGGCCGAGGGGGACCGGGGCCGGTGCTGAGGGCGGGGCGGAGCTCCCGGGCCCTCAGCGCGGGCTGGGCGGGGCCGAGGCCGGGGCCGGGACGGTTCCCGGGGCGCGCTGTCCAATCAGCGCTGCCGATGCCTCAGCGAGCCCGCCAATCGCGAGCCGGGCGGGGGTTCAAAAGGGCCCCGGAAGACGCTGTGGGCTCTGTGGGTCGGTGTGGAACTCTGTGGTCGCTCTGCGGCTTCTCCGGGCTGTTTTTGTGCAGTGAAAACACATTCTTTTTTTTTTTTTTTTTCTTTCTGTAAGCTGTGATGTGTGGGATTGTATTTAGGTTTCTTTTTTTTTTTTTTTTTTTGAGGTGGGTGGTGATAGGTGGAGCTGAGGGGGTGTTGTTTTGTGTGTCTGTTGGAGTTTGTCTCAGTATCCCAAGACCTTTTCTTGTGTGGGGTGGGGAGGCAAACTTTGCTTTAATTTAGCTTTCTTTATTTGGCCTTTTTTGGTGCTGGATTGGGGGAGGGGGAGTTGTGTGTTCTGTATTAGTTTTCTTTCTTGTTTGAGTTTTCTTATAGTTCTGGTAGAGGGAACGTGGGGAGTTTTGTGTTGCTGGAGGATGTTCTTGGTAAGTTATTCTATAAATCAAAGTTATGCTGAGCCTTGGTGTTTTTGTAGGTGGGGACAGGACATGTATTCCTGGGGTGTGTTGTTTGGGGAAGGTACAGAAGTTTTCCTGCCTTCGTTTTTTTTCCTTTAATGTTTTGTGGTGTGTGGGCCTGGCTGGTGTCTGGTAATGAAGGTTTTAATTAGCCTTTAACTTGGAAAGAGCATGGTTGGAACAAACAAGCTCCTCAGTTTTGTGTTCTTGGCTGATAAGCTATTTCAGTAATAAAATTTCTGTGGAGGTTGCCATCAAGTTTCTAAGAGCTACTTACAAGAAGTAGAGGCAGCTTTTGAGTGATGTGAGTTATTTCTGCTAGCTTAAGTTTTCTCTTGTAAGGCGTGCAGATAGCCTTAGCCCCAGGCAGAGTAATGGTGCCGGGGGGGAGTAGGGGCAGAGGGGTTGGAAAAGGTGTGGGGGACTTTCCTTGGGTGTCCCCAGTCTGGGAAGGGGCTGAATATTGAATGGAACTCGGGACAGCTGGGGTTTGTTTGCTTTTGGGCTGGCGGTAAATTTTGGGGGCTTTTCTCATGGGGGTAAGGAGTGTTTAACTTGTTTTGTCTGGAGGAGCTTTTTTTCCTTGTCTTAGCTTTGTCATGAGGTGTGGAGGTTTTGTACCTAAAAGTTTGTGTGCTGGGTCCAGTGATTGGGGTTTTTGTCAGGCTTGGGAATATTTCCTATTGGAAGCGGCTTTTTGAGTTCTCAGGAGGTGTGCTCAAAGGTATATAAGAGTTTCCTAGTCTATGGAATTTTCTTCTGGCTATTGTTTCTGTTTGGTTTTATTTATGGAGCAGGTAGCCCCTTGGAGGGCTTAGAGAGAAACCTGGAGATGGGCTGGGGGAGCCTGAACTGGGATCTTCTCCCTCGCTGACCCTTGATGCCAGCTGAGGAGGATGGTGCACATTTCCATCTAGCTCAGGATTGCTTGGGCAAATGAACAGAGCTCTGGAAGGTCCTTGAACGTGTGGGGGTTTTGTTCTAGTCCTGGTTTAGAAGCCCCTTCTGTCCTAAAGGAAACAAGCAGCACTTGCTGCCGCTGGGAGACTTCGTTTCCTTTCCTTCAGAATGTTTGCCAATGTGCCTGGCACTGGGTTTCTGCCCCCAAAAATTCCAAATAGAGCAGGATTTAAACTCCTTTTCTCCCAATAATATCCCTCTCTTTTTTTCGGATCACTGTGGAGGGACTGTGGGCTCTGGGCAGGGACTGTAAGAAATAACGCTCACTTTTTTAAAATTTCAAAGCTTTATTAAACCTTAACAAAATATAACGGGGGAATAAATCAGGAGAGCAGCCACAAAATCAGTGTTCTGCTCTCTCCGCCCTTGGCCCCTCCCAACATCTTGTCAGTCAATCCATTCTCTGCCGTCTATTGGTGGAGGTCACTTTGTTACATCTCGATTGGAGGTCAGCGGTTGCCATAGTAACAGGCCGGCCCACCCCACACGTGACAACGACACAAGGGGCGGGGCGGACGGCGGGAGGAGCCGTCGCAGTGACACGGCTGTACATCTGTAAAACCTCTTCTAACATACACATAATGCTTATCTCCTAATTGTGAGAGCCGGCCTTCTTATGGCTCATCCGTATCAGGACTGACAAGAGAAAAGGGGAGAGCTGAGAGCTCCCCGCCGGGATCCCGCGGGCTGCCCCTCGGGCTTTTCTCCGTGCCCGGGCACACCTGGCTGCTCCCCAGGCCCTGCTGGGTGCTCCAACCGTCGTTCCTGGGGGGACACTCGGGATGCCCCTGTGGGCCCCCCTGGGCTGGCAGCTCCCTGCACAGGTGTGCCCAGGTGACCTCTGAACGCAGCCGGTCACACCTGGAGCTGCTCTGCCTTGCAGCGTGGGGTGAGATGGAGCAAGGTCCTGATGGTCATTCGTTCCCCTGCCCAACCCTTTGTCTGCCCGTGAGACACTGGGGTGCCGGGCTTTCCTTGCTGTGGAGGAGTACTGTGCTTCTTGTCCGATGCCCATGGCCGAAATTGGAGTTCCCCATGTCCTAGGTCTAGGTCTGTAATTATCTAGGAAATTCTCCCCAGACTGTAAGGAATCAGCAGTAATTTTTCCTTGCTAACTGTTACTGAGTTGTGCTTCTGTTGAAGTCTGTGACACATCTTTTCCTTTGACGCACAGGGTGAGAGCTGGACTCCATCCCCCTGTGGGGGCAGCTCGGGATATTCTCTGATTCTGTGACAATTTTTTCCCACAGGAAGGGATGTTTTCCATCCAGACACCTCGGGGGCAGCTCCAAAGAGGTCCCGGGGCCCCTGGGAGGCCAAACCCAGCCAGCCCCCACTGTCCTAGCAGCTTCCCTCTGGGAGCAATCCTAGGATTATGGCGTTTTGGAGGTGGTTGCAGTCAGGTAGGAGTTGAGACCTTGGGAATTTCCAGAGATGTGGGGGCACTTTGGGGACAGAGTGATGCCCAAAAACTACAAAATATTCACCCCAAATTCACCAAAAATCCACCTCAATTTCATTGAAATTCACCCCAAGTTCACAAAAAAAAAAAAAAATCCACCCCTGAATCTACCTCAAATCTACCCAAAATTCACCTTGGGACCCCCAAACTCACCTGGGGACCCCAAATCCCCCCCTTGGGGCCCCTCTGGAGCCGTGGTACTTGGCTGCTTCCAGAAACTTCTCCAAACCAAATAGATCCTCCTCAAATCCCTCCCTGCCAGGTACAACCCTGCAGGTCTTAATCCCGGCCTCTAGACCATCACCAAACACATCCTTATCCACATTTTTATTTGCCCTGTAGATGCTTTGAGCTGTATCCTTGTCTCTTCTCCAAGGCTGGTCATAAACGTGATAGAATTCATCCTCTCCTCCAGCAAAGTCACTGTCCACACCCCTGCTCTGGTTGAACAGCCTCTGGTTGTGCTGGATGTCACTGCCTGCTACCCTGGGCACCCCCAGGGCAATAATTTTGCTGATATCTCTGGTCTTAACTCTTTGCAGCTTCCTGCTTTTATCAGCAGCAGCTTGGGACAGATTTCTGTCATTCCTCCTCTTGTGTTTGATGTCATCTCTTCCTCTGCCTCCTCCATCCTCATTTTCCGGGCAGGTTTTGATCCTGCTCTTCCCTCCTGAGCTATTTTTCTGAGTTTTTCCTCGAGTTTCTCCTTTTCTTTCTGAGCCACTTTCCTCTCCAGCTGGGCTCGCACCTCAACCGCCTGTCGAGCTTTTCTGTTGCAACGTAAAGCGCCTTGGCCAATTTGGCAAATTTTTTATTGGCCCCAACCTCCTGCAGCCCTGTGCTCCCCACAGCCAGGCGTTTTTCCAGTGGAATGGTGAATCCCCTGGGGTTTTTCCAGCTGGAAACACACGGAGGGATTTTCCACTCGTGCTGCTCTTTCACTGTCACCTCTCTGCTCGGGGAGTGCAGGACAGGCGCTGGAGGGGAGGGAGGTGCCCAAGGGGTTTTCCTGGTGGTTTTGAACCTGGGAGGCTCCACAGGGTCCTTCTGCGTCTCCACCACCTGAATAATTCTCTGCTTTGCTCCAGAGTTGAATGCAGCTCCCTGCTGAGATGGCGTGTACCGAATATACCGAGCAGGAGCTTGTGTGCCCCCAGCACCAGCTGCAGATTTTTGGGAAACCAATTCCTCCAAGGCTGCTTTTGTCCTCTCCGTTATCTCCTTAATTTCATCCTCACCTGGTCTCTGCACATCATCCCCACTCACCTCTTTGGGCACCAGGTCAGTGAACTTGCTGTAAATAACCTTATCCTTCGCCTGCCCGTCGAGCGATCGCTTCGTGGTTTATTTTCCCTCCTGCGTCCACCTGGATGCCCAAAGCCTCGGATATTTTCCTTTTTTGGGCCCTACCCCAAGGAAACTGGGCCACGTGGATTTCTGGGAAAGCTCCCCCATCCCCAAAATCCTCAGGGATCCATCCTTGCCGGGATCCGTATGGGGGAGGATCCCTCTGTGAGGCCACCAGACTCTCTGCTCCTGCCCAGAATTCGCTTTTTCCTCTCCTTCTGGTTGATTTTGGGTCGGAGCTGGCAGAAATCTGCTGAGCGCCATCCTAGCCCTGTCCTCTCCTCGTTGTTTGCAGTAATTGATTTTAAAAGTTCTTAGCTAATTCTTGAATTTTATCTGCAGCAGTTCTTTGAAGCTTAGAAATAATTACATTCCAAAAAGAAAAAAAGAAATTCACTGCTCAAGCAGACAAAAGCAGGGTTCAACCTGAGACCTCACTGGTCAGGCTGTTGGCAGCATCAAAATTAAAATTATTGGTTGGTATCAGCATTCAAATTAAAATCATGGCTGCGAATTTGGGCTCCTCCTGGAGTGACAGCATGGTTCTGTTGGAGCAGAGATGATCCTGTAGAAAAGTCTGGATTTTTTCCTCTGGGAACCCAGTGGAGAACAGGCTATGCTGGTGTTCTGAATCTCAGGTTTTATCCAGGTAGGAATTCTTGGCTCCTCCCACTGGGCGGAGCTTCTCACAATGGGTGATGGAGTTTTATCAGTGAGCATTAACAGCAGATATCTCCTAGTAGGAAAATGGGTCCTGGAAGGGATTAAAAAAAAGTTATTCATGGTTGTAACAGCTGGCTTGTTAACAGAAAATATCCCCCTGGAGGGAAGATGGGTCCTGGAAGAGTTAAAAACAAACCTGCTGCGAATGGTTTTACCAGCTGGTAATAGAATTAAAATAAGAAACTCCTGGTTACATCTTGCACTGCAGTTGAAGACAGGTAAATGTTACTTGTTATATAAATATGTAAGATTTCGTATTTGTTTTATTTTAGGAGAAAAAGAATCCCTCGGTGATGGGCCGGTCCCTTGAGAACAGCAGGTACTGAGCTGGAAATTCTCCCCAAACTCCACCTCAAATTCACTCACAATCCCATCGAGATTCACCCCCAAAATCCACTCAAAATTCACTGAAAAGTCAACCAAAATCCACCTAAAAATCCACCCCATATCCACCCAAAATTCACCTTGGGACCCCAAATCCCACCTGGGGACCCCAAGTCCCCCTTAGGGACTCCCCCAGACCCCTGGAGGCACTTTGGGGACACGGGGACCCCCTCAATGACAGATCCAAGGACACGTAGGGACAAAGATGTTTATTGGGGGACACTGAGGTGGCCCCGGAGATGAGCAAGGGGACATTGGGGACACTGAGGTGACAGAGCTCAGCTAAGGGCACATTGGTGACGCTGGGGACACTGAGGTGACATCAGAGCTTGGCAAAGGGGATGTCCTCGGGTCCCTTCTTGTCCAGCGCCGCCTGCACCGACTTGGGGATGTCCTCGGTCTGCAGCATGGCCATGTTCCAGGTGGCCTGGGGACAGGAACAGGGACACTTGGGGACCCCTGGGGACACCCCTGGGGACAGGGTCTGCAGCATGGCCATGTTCCAGGTGGCCTGGGGACAGGAACAGGGACACTTGGGGACCCCTGGGGACAGGAACAGGGACACTTGGGGACCCCTGGGGACAGGGATGGGACCCCTGGGGACACCCCTGGGGACAGGGTCTGCAGCATGGCCATGTTCCAGGTGGGCTGGGGACAGGAACAGGGACACTTGGGGACCCCTGGGGACACCCCTGGGGACAGGGACTGCAGCATGGCCATGTTCCAGGTGGCCTGGGGACAGGAACAGGGACTCTTGGGGACCCCTGGGGACACCCCTGGGGACACCCCTGGGGACAGGGTCTGCAGCATGGCCATGTTCCAGGTGGCCTGGGGACAGGAACAGGGACGCTTGGGGACACCTGGGGACAGGAACAGGGACACTTGGGGACCCCTGGGGACAGGGATGGGACACCTGGGGACAGGGTCTGCAGCATGGCCATGTTGCAGGTGGCCTGGGGACAGGGATGGGACACCCTTGGGGACAAGGATGTGGGGCAGGGACATCTGGGGGTCAGGGATGGGACACCTGGGGACAGGGACAGGACACTGGGGGACAGGGATGGGAATGGCACAGGGACACCCACCATGTGGTGCAGCCCCTCGGTGACAGGCCTGTCCCTGGAGTAGAGCAGGTTGACCTTGGTGCCCTGCACGGCCACGGGGCTGCGGGCGGCGATGGCCGAGGCCACCCCCAGGGCCACCTCCAGCAGTGTCTCCTTGTCGGGGAGCACTCGGCTGGGGACAGGGACACCCCCAAATTAGTGCCAAAATACACCCCAAATTCACCGTAATCTACCCCAAACTCCAGCCAAAATTCACTGAAAAATTCACCCCATAATCCACCCAAAATTAATCCCAAATCCACCTAAAATTCACCCAAAATCCACTAAAAATTCAACCAGAATTCACCAAAAAATCCCACCCCAAATTTTGGGATCCCCACCTGACCAGGCCGCAGCTCAGCGCCTCGGGGGCTCTCATGACGCGGGCGGTGAAGGCGAGTTCATTCACCAGGCTGGAACAATTGGGGGACATTTTCAGGACAATTTGGGGACGTTTTGGGGGGTCCCAGGGGGTTCCCCATGCCCCTCACCCACCTCTGGCTCCCCACGATTTTGGGGAGGCGCTGCAGGGTCCCCACATCGGCCGCCAGCCCCATGTCCACCTCCTGTGGGGACACCGGGGACACTTGGGGACACCTGGGGGTCCCAGGGGTGGCCCAGGGGATTTGGGGACATCCAGGCGGGTCCCGGGGGTGTCCCTCGTGTCCCACCCACCTTGACCTGGAACGCGGCGTCCTGGGAGCAGAAGCGAATGTCACAGGCCGAGATGAGATCCACACCTGGGGGGGGATGCCTTCATCATCCTCATCCTCGTCCCCACCTTCATCCTGCCCTCATCCCACCCATCTCCATCCTCTTCCCACCTTGCCCCATCCGTACCCTCACCCTGATCCTGTTCCGTCATCAGTCTTGCTCTGATCCCATCGTCATCCTCACTCTTCATCCCAGTCCTGATCCTCCTGCTCTCCCCACCCCACTGCTCTCAATCCCAATTCCCCCGATCCCAATCCCAGCTCCCCCATTCCCCCCACCCCATTGTTCCTATTCCCAGTCCCAGTTGCCCAAATCCCCCCTTCCCCATCGCTCCCACCCCATTGATCCCATCCCTACCCCACTCCTGATCCCAATCCCAGCTGCCCCATTCCCCCCACCCCACCTTTTCTTTCCTGACCCCCAATCCCAAATCCTAACCCCAACTCATTCCCCATTTCTCTCACCAGCTCCGATGCAGGCTCCGTGCACAGCGGCGATCACAGGCTTGGGACACTGCGGGGTCAGGGTGGGTTTTTGGGGGGTCAGGGGGTTGCTCAGGGTCGGGGTTGGGGCGCTTGGGGGTTTTGGGGGGTCCCGGGGGTCCCTCTCACCCTCTCCATGGCACTGAAGCTCTCCTGCAGCTCCAGCACTCGCTGCCTCAGGCCCCAGGCCCGTCGGGCCACGTCCTGGGGGAGGTCGGTGACCAGCGAGGCCAGGTCAGCCAGGTCGATCCCTGGGGTCACAGCGGGACCAGAGGTCACAGGGTGACGTGGTCACGGGGGTCACAGGGGTTTCGGGGGGTTCTCAGAGGTCAGGGGTCAGGGTGGTTCCCGCTCACCGGCGGTGAAGGCGCTGCCGGCCCCAGACACGACGATGACACGGCACGAGGGGTCCTGGGAGAGCTCCTGGAAACACTCCCGGAGCTCCCTGGGCCACGGGACACCAGTATGGACCAGTAGTGTGTCCCAATGCCCCCCAGTCCATCCCAATGCCCCCCCAGTCCATCCCAGCCCCTCACAGTCCCCCCAAATCCCTCCCAGTCCATCCCAGTTGCATCCCAGTGCCCCCAGCTGCTCCCCAGTCCCCCCCATTCCCTTCCCACTCCCTCCCATTCCTCCCCCAGTTCCATCCCAGTACCTCCAGCACTGCAGGTTCATGGCGTTGCGTTTCTGGGGCCGGTTCAGCTGCAGGTGCAGGACGTGGCCCCGCTCCCACTGCAGCCGCAGAGTCCCGAACTCCCGGGGGGTCCCAGGGGAGTCCTGGGGGGGCCCCGGAGCCCTCACAGCCTCCGACGCCATCGGCCGGGCCCGCAGCAGCACTGGGACCGGACTGGGATGGACTGGGGAGGAATGGGGGACACTGGAGCAGAGCTCGAGGCACTGGGATGGCACTGGGAGGGACTGGGGGACACTGGAGCAGAGCTCGAGGCACTGGGATGGCACTGGGAGGGACTGGGGGGCACTGGAGCAGAGCTCGAGGCACGGGGATGGCACTGGGAGGGACTGGGGGGCACTGGAGCAGAGCTCGAGGCACTGGGATGGCACTGGGAGGGACTGGGGGGCACTGGAGCAGAGCTCGAGGCACTGGGATGGCACTGGGAGGAACTGGGGGGCACCGGAGCAGGGCTCAAGGCACGGGGATGGCACTGGGCTGGCCTGGGGGGCACTGGAGCAGAGCTCGAGGCACTGGGATGGCACTGGGAGGGACTGGGGGGCACTGGAGCAGGGCTCGAGGCACGGGGATGGCACTGGGAGGGACTGGGGGGCACTGGAGCAGAGCTCGAGGCACGGGGAGATGGCACTGGGAGGGACTGGGGGGCACTGGAGCAGAGCTCGAGGCACTGGGATGGCACTGGGAGGGACTGGGGGGCACTGGAGCAGAGCTCGAGGCACGGGGAGATGGCACTGGGAGGGACTGGGGGGCACTGGAGCAGAGCTCGAGGCACTGGGATGGCACTGGGAGGGACTGGGGGGCACTGGAGCAGAGCTCGAGGCACGGGGAGATGGCACTGGGAGGGACTGGGGGGCACTGGAGCAGAGCTCGAGGCACGGGGATGGCACTGGGAGGGACTGGGGGGCACTGGAGCAGGGCTCAAGGCACGGGGATGGCACTGGGAGGGACTGGGGGGCACTGGAGCAGAGCTCGAGGCACGGGGATGGCACTGGGAGGGACTGGGGGGCACTGGAGCAGAGCTCGAGGCACTGGGATGGCACTGGGAGGGACTGGGGGGCACTGGAGCAGAGCTCGAGGCACGGGGATGGCACTGGGAGGGACTGGGGGGCACTGGAGCAGGGCTCAAGGCACGGGGATGGCACTGGGAGGGACTGGGGGGCACTGGAGCAGAGCTCAAGGCACGGGGATGGCACTGGGCTGGCCTGGGGGGCACTGGAGCAGAGCTCGAGGCACGGGGATGGCACTGGGAGGGACTGGGGGGCACTGGAGCAGAGCTCGAGGCACTGGGATGGCACTGGGAGGGACTGGGGGGCACTGGAGCAGAGCTCGAGGCACGGGGATGGCACTGGGAGGGACTGGGGGGCACTGGAGCAGAGCTCGAGGCACTGGGATGGCACTGGGAGGGACTGGGGGGCACTGGAGCAGAGCTCGAGGCACTGGGATGGCACTGGGAGGGACTGGGGGGCACTGGAGCAGAGCTCGAGGCACTGGGATGGCACTGGGAGGGACTGGGGGGCACTGGAGCAGAGCTCGAGGCACGGGGATGGGGCTGAGGGGCGCGGTGGTGGGACGGGACCTGCAGGGCCCTGGGATAGGAGTGGGACCCGCTGGAGCAGCACCTCCAGGGCCCGGGGGGTCCCGGGGGGTCCCGGGGGGTCCCGGGGGGTCCCGGGGGGTCCCGGAGCCCTCACAGCCTCTGACGCCATCCGGGACCTGCAGGGCACTGGGACGGGACTGGGACTCACCGGGACCGAGCTGGGACGAAGCGAGGGAGACTCCTGGGGTCACGGGGCGGGGTCAAGGTCACCCAGGGGTCACGTGACGGGGCTGGGCGGGGTCAGGGTCACCCGGGGGGGGTCCCGGTGCGGTCACGTGGCCCTCCCGGGGCCTCCCCTCCCTCACTCACGTGCCCGCAGGACCCGCGCGAGCCCCGCCGCCATCGCACCGGGGGCGCCGCCTTTCCGGCCCCCGCAGCCAATGGGAGGGCGGGGCGCTACACGCCCCCCCAGGGCGGCGGAAGGGGCGCGTCCAACCCCGCCCTATGGAGGCAGAAGTGGCGCCCTACCGAGGCGGAAGTGACCCTTGACCCCAAACCTCTCCCGAGAGCTCCTGAATCCCCCAAATCCTCTTAAAATTCCCCAAGAAAACAAAAACCCCCAAAATCTCCGACTTTGGTTTTCCAAACAACTTTATTGAGGGGGAAGGGGCCCGGTCGGGCCTTAAAAATGGGGGAGGGCAGAGAACAGAGTGGGGGAGGGGTGCTGAGCGCCGCCCCTCCGGCCTAAAAAAGAGGGGGGGAGGGTCCCGGAGGTCCCGGGGGGTTTGGGGGGTCCCGGGGTCCCTTAGGACGCGTGCTGGGCCGTGGAGAAGCAGAGCTTGAGCGTGTAGGGGTAGGGCCCGTCTGTGGGGAGACACGGAGGGTCAGGGGAGGACAAAAATAGGGCTGGGGACACCTGGGGACCCCAAAACCACCCAGAAACCGCAAACCTGCCCCAAAAGCTGCCCTGGGACCCCCCAAATCCCCCCTGGGACCCCTAAAAACCACCCTGAGACCCAGAAATGTCCCCTGGGGTTGGGGATATGGGCCTGGACAAGGGCCTGGGCACCTTTGGGGACACCTGGGGACACTTGCGGGCACCTGGAAGCCCCCCAAAACCCCCCCGGCAACCCCAAACCCTCCTGAGACCCAGAGATGTCCCCTGGGGTTGGGGACACGGGGCTGGCCATGCCCTGGTGGGTGGTTGGGCACAGGTGAGGACACTCGGAGCCCCCAAAAACCACCCTGGGACCCACAGATGTGCCCTGGATTTGGGGACACGGCACTGACCACTCCCTGGTGCGTGGCCGGGGACACCTGGGGACCCCCCCAGCCCCCCCGGGTCACTCACTGGGGTTTTTCATCTGGAAGTGGTTGAGGAAGCCGAGGGTCTCCAGGGCGTCGCTCTTGGAGTCCCACTCGAGGAGCCCCGAGGAGCTGCGCTCACCTGGGAGGCACGCAGGGGTCAGGGAGGGGTCACAGAGGGTCCCAGGGGCTCTCTGGGGGGTCCCGGGGGGCTCAGGGACCCCTCCCCTCACACTTACTCTTTCCTGAGAACACCTTGACCGAGGAGGGGCGCTTGACACCGAGCTCGTCACAGATCTGGGGGGACACGGAGTCACTGGGGGGGTTTGGGGGGGTCAGGGAGGGGCTTGGGAATGAGGAAGGAGGAGGAAAAGAAAAAGGACAAAGGGAAGAGGAGAAGGAGGAGGAGTAACTCGAAAACAAGAGAAATGGGAGAAGGAAAAAGAGGAAAGGACAAAGCAGAGACAAAGAGAAGGGGGCGGAGAAAAGGGAGGCGGAGGAGGAGGAGGATGATGAGGAGCAGGATGAAGACAAGGATGAGGAGGAGAATGAAGCAGGAGAATGAGGATGAAAAGGAGGATGAGGACAAGGATGACGACGATGAAGCAGCCGGCTGCCCACCTCATAGAAGTTGTCCTCGGTGACGTCGAGGGGTGCGTTGAAGAAGTGCAGGACGTTGCTGGGGTGCTGGATGCGGTTCTTGGCCGCCTGCTCGGGCGTGGAGAAACGGTTGTTGCGGGAGCCGCTGAAATCCTTGTAGCTGCAGGAGCCGTCCTCCAGGCCGTACGACTGCCCGGGCATGATGGCGTGCTGCTTGGACACGCTGTGGGGGCAAAAACAGGTCAGAAAACCAAAAAATTCCCCCCGAAACCCACTCCAAAAACCCTAAAAAGCCACCCCCAAAAGCCCCAGATTCCCCCAAATGACGCACCAGACGTTGAGTTTCTGGCCGAACATGAAGTTGTTGTTGAGGTGGGTGATGGCTCTGTCCACGGCGTAGCCGTCGGCCATCTCCACCATGGCCGCGCCCGGCTTGCTCTTCATGAACTTCACCTGTACAGGTGAGACGGGGACACGTGGGACAGGGGTCAGATCTCCTGCAGGAACCCCCAAAATCCCCCCGGGACCCCCCGGTTCCCCTGTAGGGCCCCCTGACCTTCCTGGCGTTGCACACCTGTCACAGTTCACCTTGACCCGGCCCGAGGAGCCCCCAAGCCCCACTGAGGGCCCCCAGTCCCCGTCCTCACCTTCTCCACGTTGCCGTAGAGGCAGAAGACGTTGAAGACCCTGTCGCAGTTCATCTTGGCCTGGTCCAGCCCGTAGACCATCAGCACGGGGGAGTCGGCGTGGGGGCCGTAGTCGGGGGGCGGGGGCGGGGGCGGGGGGGGGTGCCCGTACTGGGGGTGCCCCCCGTAGCGCCCCCCGGGCCCCCGGCGGTGCCCCCCGCCCACGGGGGGCGGCCCCATGCGCCGCCCCTCGTAGTGAGGAGGAGGAGGGGGCCCGTAGCCTTCGTCGTGGTAGTGGCCGTGGTGGTAGCCGGCGTGGGGGCCGCCTGGGGGGGGCACAGACCCCAGAGTGAGGGGGACCCCCAGATCCTGACGGGGGTCAGCAATGGGGCAGAGAGACCCCCAGACTGTGGGAGCCCCCAATGAAACGGTGACCCCCCCCCCCCCCACCTTTAATGACACGGGACCCTCTCGGTTTGTGCCCCCCACCCCCACCATTTGGGGCCCTCCCAAATTTCCACCCCCAAGCCCCCCAATTTTCCCTCCCAATCTGCCCGCAGCCCCCCGGTTTGCCCCCAGCCGTGCCCCCCGTACCGTACTCAGCAGGGTGGTCCCCCAGCAGGGGCGGCTGCCGCTGCCGCTTGTTGGGGTTCCCGCCGGGGTCACCTGGGGGTCACAGGGAGGGCACACGCCCAGCTCAGGGGGGTCACAGAGGGGTCCCGACCCCCCAGACCCTGCCCCCCCCCCCCAAAAGAGAATTTTGGGTCCCTCCCAGAGATTTTGGGCCTCCCCCGTGACCCAGACTCCCCCCGAAGCTCAGGGCAATTAACCCTCAGGTTGTTAATTACCCTGGTAACTGTTAATCACAGACATTAACGAGCCCCCCCAGCACCTGGGGGGGTGAGGATCGAAGCCAGGATTGGGTTCACAACGCGGCGTTTCGCTCCAAGCCCTCCCCTCCTCCAGGAATTCTTTTTTTTGCCCATTTTTCGCAATTTTTTTCAATTTTTTTGATGGTTTTCTGCGCTATTTCCCTTTTTTTTTTTTTCCCCGTTTTTTTTTTGGCTCGAAAGGAGAGGAAAAGAAGAAAGACAAAAAGGGGCTACTTACAGCTGCTCGGGGGGGGGCAAAAAAGTCCATTTTGGTTTTTAATTTTGGGGAGGGGGCTCCTCTTACCCGTGGCTGCTCCCAGCACGCCCCGGCCGCGCGGCCCCTGCGGCACAGGCGGAGCAAAAGTCACCAAAACGGCCCCAAAATCCCCGAAAAACGGCGCCCAGACCCAGGGTTGGGGGCCCCCCGAGGTCTGGGGGGGGTTGCTGGAATGTTCCTGAAGTTTTGGGAATTTTTTTTCGGGGTTTTTTTGGGGCCTCCCGGTTGTGGATATTTGGGGGTTTTTTTGGTGGGACGGTTGTGGCGTCTTCGGGCGGTTGGTGGGATTTTTCCAGAAGGGTTTTGGACGGAAGTTGGATGGGAGAGAGTCCCTGAAACCATTGGAATTGTGAAGTGGAAAGGAGAAGAGTTCTTGAAATCACTGGAATTGTGTCAGGGAAAGGAGAAAATTCCCTAAAACCACTGAAATTGTGGAGTGGAAGGAGAAAAGCTCCTGATACCACTGGAATTGTGTTGTGGGAAGGAAAAGAGTTCCTCAAACCACTGGGATTCTATCAGGAAGTGAGAGAATTCCTGAAAATACTGAAATTTGGCCTTGGAAGTGAGAGAATTCCTGAAAATCACCTAAAAACAGTCTTGGAAGTGAGAGAATTCCTGAAAATATTGGGATGTGGCTTTGAAGTGAGAGAACTCCAGAAATATTGAAATGTAGATTTGAAAATGAGAAAATTCCTAAAAATCACTAAAAACTGCCTTGGATGTCAATTGTGGTGCGAAATTCCTAAACACACCCCAACAGAAAAGACCAAAAAAAGGCCCTGGGTGTGAGAGAATTCCTGAGAATATTGAAACGTGGCTTTGGATGTGAGAGAATTCCTGAGAATATTTAAGTGTGGTCTTGAACTCCCTAAAAATATTGAAATGTGGCTTTGGAAGTGAGAGAATTCCTGAAAATACTGCAGTGTGGATTTGAAGTGAGAGAATTTCTGAAAATCACCTAAAAATGGTTTTGGATGTCAACTGTGCCGAGGAAATTCCTAAAAACACCAAGAAAAGGTCCTGGGTGTGAGAGAATTCCTGAAAATACTGAAATGTGGATCTGAAAGTGAAAGAATTCCTGAAAATATTGAAATGTGGATTTGGAAGTGAGAGAATTCCTGAAAATCAGCTAAAAACTGTCTTGGATGTCAACTGTGATGGGGAAATGCCTAAAAACACCCCAAGAAGACCAAAAAAAGGTCCTGGGTGTGAGAGAACTCCTGAAAATACTGAAAATGTGGCCTTGGAATTGAGAGAATTCCTGAAAACACTGAAATGTGGTTTTGGAAGTGAGAGAATTCCTGAAAATACTAGAATGTGGCTTTGGAAATGAAGGAATTCATGAAAATCACCTAAAAATGGTCTTGGATGTCAACTGCGGTGAGGAAATTCCTAAAAATGTCCCCAAAATGGTCTTGGGTGTGAGAGAATTCCCTAAAATCCCTTAGAATGGGGTCGTGGATGTGAAAGAATTCCTAAAAGTGCTGGGATTGGGCCTTGGGAGGGAGAGAATTCCTAAAAATGACCAAAAATGGTCTTGGAGGGTCAAGTGTGGTGAGGAAATTCCTAAAAAAACCCCGGGAAATGGTCTGGGAAGGGAGAGAATTCCTAAAAACAACCAAAAATGGCCTTTAAAGCTCAGAAATTCCTAAAAACCTTTAAAACTAACAGCTTGGAAGTGGGGAAATCCCTGAACCCCCCCCGGGATGGAGCTTCGAAGTGAGAAAATTCCTAAAACTCACCCAAAATCAGCTCTCGGAAGTCAGAGAATTCCTAAGAAAAAAAAACCAACAAACCCCAGAACCTCTCGGGGTGCGGAAGCAGCCTTGCGGAAAATGCCTAAAAACCCACCAGAAACGGCGTCCTGAAGGTGGTGAGGAAATTCCTAAAAAAAATCAGGTTTTGGAAAGAATTCCTACCCAAAAAAAAAAAAAAAAAAAAAAGAGCTCTTGGACGCCAATTGTGCCGAGAGGATTCCTAAAAAATGCCAAAATCGGGTCTTGGAATGAGAGAATTCCTAGAAAAACCATCCTCGGGATGTATCCGTGCTGTGAAATTCCCAAAAACCACCAAAATCGGGTCTTGGAAGTGAGAGAATTCCCGAAAATGTCCTTGGAATGTGTCCGTGTTGCAGGATTCCCAAAAAACACCAAAGTTGTGCCTTTGGAAGTGAGAGAATTCCTAGGAAATGCTCCTGGGTTGTGTTGATGTTGTTGAAATCCTAAAATTCGCCCAAACTGTGCCTTGGGAGTGAGAGAATTCGTGAGGAGTATTTTTGGAGTGTGTCGATGTTGAGAGAATTCCCAAAAAATACCCACCAGGTTTGCGCCTTGGAAGTGAGAGAATTCCTAGGAATATTCTTGGGATGTGTTGATGTTGCTGAATTCTTAAAACCCACCGGGGTTTGTACCTTGGAAATGGGAAATCCTAAAAAAAGCCTCCTGGGATGTTGTGTCCATGTTGTGGGATTTACAAGATCTGCTCTTGGAGTGTGTCGATGTCCCAGGATTCCTAAAACCGCCAGGATTGTGTCTTGAGAGTGAGAGAATTCCTACAAAAACCCCAGAATGTTCTTGGATTGTGTCTTGGGATGGTTGCTGTTGCTGAAATCCTAAAAACCACCGGGTTTGTGTCATGGAAATGAGAGAATTCCTAAAGAAAATGTTCCTGGGATGTTGTGTCCATGTTGTGGAATTCTTAAGAATTGCTCTTGGGTTGTGTCGATGTCGTGGAATTCCTAAAACCACCAGAATATTCTTGGATTGTGTCTCAGAATGCGTCCATGTTGCGGAATTCTTACAAACCACCGGGGTTTGTGCCTTGGAAATGAGAGATTTCCTAAAGAAAATCTCCGGGAATGTGCCGATGCTGAATTCCTAAAACCCACCAGGTCTTGTGCCTTGGAAGTGAGAGAATTCCTAAAACCCACCGGGGTTTGTACCTTGGAAATGAGAATTCCTAAGGAAAGCCTCCTGGGATGTTGTGTCCATGTTGTGGAATTCCCAAGAATTGCTCTTGGAGTGTGTCGATGTCACAGGATTCCTACAAACCACCGGGTTTTGTGCCTTGGAAATGAGAGCTCCTAAAAACCACCAAAATGCTCTTGGTTTGTGTCCTGCAGTGTGTCCATGTTGCTGAAATCCTAAAACCCACCGTGCCTGCGCCTCGGAGATGAGAAAATTCCTTAAAAACCACCAGGTTTGTGCCTCTGAAATGAGAGAATTCCTAAAAAACCACCAGAATGTTCTTGGGTTGTGTCTTGGGTTGTGTCCATGTTGCTGAAATCCTAAAAACCACCGAGTTTGTGCCTTGGAAGAGTGAGAATTCCTAAAAGAAGTGTTCTTGGGCTGTGTCCATGTTGTGGAATTCCCAAGAATTGCTCTTGGAGTGTGTCGATGCTGCGCAATTCCTAAAACCGCCAGAACTGCGTCTTGAGAGAGAATTCCTAAAGGAAATGTTCCTGGAGTGTGGCCGTGTTCCTGAATTCCTAAAAACCACCGGGTTTGTGCCTTGGAAGTGAGAGAATTCCTAGGAAATGCTCCTGGGTTGTGCAGATGTTGTTGAATTCCTAAAAATTCTCCCCAACTGTGCCTTGGAAGTGAGGGAATTCGTAAGAAATATTCTCGGAGTGTGTTGATGTTGCTGAATTCCTAAAATTCACCCGAATTGTGCCTTTGGGAGTGAGAGAATTCCTAAGAAGTGTTCTTGGGGTGTATCCGTGTTGTTGAACTCTTAAAAGACCACCTTGTTTGTGTCCTGGAAGAGTGAGAGAATTCCTACAATGTCCTTGGGATGTGTCCATGTTGCTGAGCTCCTAAAACCCACCGGGGGTTTTGTGCCTTGGAGATGAGAGAATTCCTAAAACCGAATCCTGGACGTGCCGAATTTCTCCGCTCTGCCATTTTGGGGTTTTTTGTGGGGGCCCCTTCGGCCTCGTGTTTTGTTTTTCTATTCCTGCTCGGAATTTTTTGGGATCGCTTTTTGGTGTTTTTTTGGGAAGTGGTGGATGGATTGTGCCGTGTCCCTCGCCGGGGGGTCCTGCAGGTGCTTTTTTTGGGCTTTTTCACGTTCTCTCCGTGACTTTGGGTCACTTGGGCCCCCCCCGTGTGGTGTGAGGGATGTGCAGGAGGAGGAGGAGGAGGAGGAAGAGGAGGCGAGTCTGAGTCCGCCCGGAAAGTGCTCGCAGCTGCCCAAGGCCAAACCCTCCCAGTCTGCCCAGCTCTTGGGAAGAACCCCCCCATTTTTGGGAAGAATCCTCCAATTTTGGGAAAGATCCCCCAATTTTTGGGAAGGATTCCCCAAAAATTTCAGGAAGAGCACCCGATCCTTAAGAAGGATCCTCTCAATGTGAGGAATACGTGAGAAGAATCCCCCAATTTGTGGGAAGGATCCCTCAGCTTTGGAGAAAGATTCCTTAACTTTGGGAAGAACCCCCCGGCTCAGTGCCATTGCTTCCCATCCTGGAACTGGGCCCCAGGAAAGGTGGGAATGACCCAAAAACCTCCAGAATAACCCCAAACGTCACCTGCGGGGGGAGGAGTCATGGCCTTTTTGTACCTGTGCCAGGTGTGTGACCCCCCAGGTTCCAGGTAAGAAAGCAATGGCCCCTCCCCCTTTCCAAACCCCCTCAAAATTCCAGGAATCTTCCCCAAAAACTCCCCCAGGGGCATGGCCCCTCCCTCCCTCACACCCGGCTCAGGTGAGCCCCCAACACGACCCCACAGTGACCCCCAAATCCCCCGAGATTGTGGCAGGGCCGTGCCCAGGTGCGCCCAGGTGTGGCTGTGCTGCGTTACCTGTCCCGCTCAGGTTGGGGTTGGTGTAGTCCCAGGTGTCCTGGTCGTTCTTGAACACGTTCAGGCGGCTGGGCTGGGGGGGAGCAGCGGGGACGGGAGGGGTTGGTTGGAACCTGCCCAGGTACCCCCAGGTGTGTCCCCAGGTATCTCTAGGTGTGTTCACAAGTGTCTTCAGGTGCCCCCAGGTGTGCCCGTGTACCCCCAGGTATGGTCCCAGATGTTCCCAGGTGTCCCAGATCCCCCCAGGTGTCCCCAGGTGGGCACAGGTATCTCCAGGCATGTCCCCAGTTGTCCCCAGATATCTCCAAGTGTGTCTCCAGGTGTGTCCAGATACCCCCAGGTGTGTTCGCACGTGTCCTCAGGTGCCCCCAGGTGTGTCCCCAGGTATCTCCAGGTGCATTCCCAGGTGTCCCCAGGTGTTCCCATGTACCCCTGGTATCCCCAGCTGTCCCCAGGCGTTTCCAAGTGCACCCCCAGATGTGTCCCCGGCTATCTCCAGCTGTCCCCTGGTGTGGCCCCAGGTATTCCCAGGTGTGTCCCAGCTGTTCCCGTGTGTCCCCAGGTGTCCCAGGTGTGTCCCCAGGTGTTCCAGGTGCGCTCACCTTGGCGTACTCTATCTTGAGGGTGCAGCAGCCCGAGTAGATGTCGGCGCCGTTGAGTGAGGCCTTGGCGCGCTGCGCGCTCTGCACCGAGTCAAACGTGCCGCGGTCAAGGGAAAACTTAGGATTTGGGGAATTCCCAACGGGATTTGAAGAATTTCCACTGGGATTTCAAAAATTCCCACTGGAATTTGGGGGAATTCCCCCCAGGATTTGAGGACTTTTGGGTCCTCAGGGGGGTGTGGGCAGCCAGGTGAGGCCACCTGAGCCCTCAGGGGATTTGGGGGAGCCCCAGGTCTCTCACAATTCCCAGGGGGAATTCGGGGGGTGGGGGGGCGTCCAGCGGGGTTTGGGGATTTTGGGGACCCCTGATTTTGGGATTCCCAGAGTCCTGAATTCCCAGCAGGATATTCCACCATGGCCTGCACGCCGTTCTTGCGGAAGATGACGATTCTCTGCACGGGCCCGCAGGGGTTGCAGATGGTGTAGAGAACGTCCTGTGGGAAACAGGGGGTCAGGGGGGGCCCCAAAACCTGCCTGGGACCCCAAAAATACAGCCCAGGACCCCCAAAAACCAAGCTACGACACCCCAAACCTCCATCCACTGTGGTGATGGAGTAGACGGGGCTGAGGATGGTGAAGAGCAGCACGTCGGTGGTGACCCCAAACCCAAATAAACCCCAAAAATTCTTCCTAAAAGCCCCCATTCCCGTCCGTGCTCACCGTGGTGATGGAGTAGATGGGGTTGAGGATGGTGAAGAGCAGCACGTTGTTGACGCCGCGCGCGTCGTCGCTGTCGCCTGGCCGGGAGATCTTCTGGCTGGTGGAGTAGTTGACGAAGGCCGGGTGCCCGGCGAAGTAGATCTGGTTGTCGGCGGCATAGTTGACGGCGTTGCAGGCGCCCAGGATGTCCTCGAACTCCACCAGGGCCTGGCGCTTCTTGGGCATCACCACCACGTAGCTGGGACAGGGGACAACGTCACTGCGGTGTCACCAAGCCCCGGTATCGCCACCCCAAAACGTCACCGCCACGTAGTTAGGACAAGGAACGCAAGAGCATCGTCACCGCTGCTGTAGGATCAACTGCCACACATCACAACAGCGTCACCAGCACCGTGCAGCGTGCCCCCGTCACCGCAGTGTCACCTCCAGGCCGTCCCCACCAGTGCCTCCGCAGCGTCACCACAGTGTCTCTAGTCTGTGTCCCCACCATGCCACGCCGGAGACCCCAGTGTCCCCATCGTGCCACCCTGGTGTCCCCAGCATGCCACCCTGGTGCCCTTGGTGTCCCCAGCATGCCTCCCTGGAGTCCTTGGTGTCCCCAGCATGCCACCCTGGTGCCCTTGGTGTCCCCAGCATGCCTCCCTGGTGTCCTTGGTGTCCCCGGTGTCCCCGCAGTGCCACCCCGCCGTCCCCACCTGATGGGCCCGAACTCCTGCAGCGCCTCCACCAGGTCAGCCTCCACGATGCCATCGATGAGGCCGCGGATGTGAACCACGGGCGACGCCGGCGTCTTGTGGGGATCCTCGTAATTCTCCTGCGGGGACAACGCAGCGTGAGGGACACCTCGGGGACGGTGGCGCGGGGCAGGCGACCCGCCACACCCCGGGCGACACCGCCGGCGACACCGCAAAACCGCGCGGCCCCGGGGCCAGCCCGAGGAAGAACGGGCCCGGGCTCGCCCTCCTTAAAATTTAACCCGCTCAAAAGGATGATTCGCGCCCTAAGTATTTTTCCCCCTCAGTATTTATTCGCCCTCAGAGGGATTTTTATTCCTCCCCTCAGCCCGTCCCGCCGCATTTGCCCCCTCAGAACCCTCTTTCCCCGCATTTTTCCCGTCAGAAAAATCTCTCTTCTCTCCTCAGCTCCTCTTCCCGTCTTCTGCCTCTCACGAAGGTCCCGTCAGCCCTTCCCGCCATGTTTGCCCCCTCAGAACCCCCCTCCTCACTTTTCCCTCTCAGAAAAATCTCTTTCCCTGCCCTCAGTTCCTCTTCCCGCCCTTTACCTCCCGTGAGGGTCCCCTCAGCCCTTCCCGCCATCTTTGCTCCCTCAGACCCCTCTTTCCCCCTCACAGGGGCTCTTCCGCGCCCCCCAGCCGCTGCCGCCACATTCACCCCGCTCTGAGCCTTCTTTCCCCCCTCAAGGAGCTGTTCTGCCCCTTCTTTCCCACACCAACCCCCCTTGCCCGCCTTTCCCCCGCTCTCACCGCTCCTCCAGCTCCGGCCCCGCCGCCCGCGCCCCCCGGCCCACCGGGCCCGTGAGGAGGCGCCTCCGCGCTCTCGGTTTTCAGGCGCTTAGGAGCCCTCCCGCCTTCGCTGCCACCACCGCCTCCGTAATATCGGCCCGAGCCGCCGCCGCCGCCGCCCGCCGCCATCTTCCCCATGTCGGCTCCGCGCCCGCCGCCCTCGGCGCCCTGAGGGCCGCGCCACCGCCGCCGCGACATGGCGCCCCGCTCCGCCGTCCCGCCCACGACACGCCCCCATTGGCCCGCCCACGCGTCAATCACGGCGGATCGCGCATTCCATTGGCTAAGGCAGTTCCCGCCACGCCCTCGGCGCCGCGGGCCGTTGTGATTCGCCCAGCCACAGAGAACACGCAGCGCCTATTAGTCCGCTGCGCTGCCTTTCAAGGCCCGCCTAAGAATACCATTGGCCGCCGCGCGCAGCGGTCCGCCCGCCCACCGCGCTGATTAGACGAGTGGTTGCCCGTCAGGGCGAGACCCCGCCCTTCTTCCTTTCCAACCTTCAGATCCCGCCTCTCTCTTCCCACAGCGCCCTTCGCCTGAGAGGCGAACGCCCGTCAACATCATCCGGCCATCATTGGCTCGCCTCTAGTAGCCCCGGCCTCTGGTCTGGCCCACCGGGCATGCCGCTCACTCATTAGCTGAGCTGCACGTCGATCAACGTCCGCGCCCGCAACGCCGCGCTCTGATTGGTCGATTTGCTGATGTTCTTGCTTGGGATTGGCCGGTGCGTGTGGGCCCCGCCCACGTGGTTGGCTCAGATGGGGACTTCCCCCCCCCCTTCTCCAACACTGAGGGTGACTGGCAGGGCACTGGGGATAACTGGGAGAGCGCTGGGGGTAACTGGGAGGAGTAACTGGAAGCACTGGCGCTTCCCTCTCCCGCCCGCAAGGCGGCGCACTCCCGCCTCATCTCACTTTAACCCCGCCCTCCCCACGCTCATTAGCCACAAGCCCCACTGCCCCAACCAATCACTGCGCTCCTCTCATTCCCGCCATCTGCCGCCCAATCACCTCAGCCCTTTCATTCAACGAGCGACTTTTTTCCTCGGGGAGCACCGCCTCAGGGTTTTGGCTGCGCTTTGACCAATCAGCGCACAGCGCGGGAATTATCAGCCAATCAGAAGGAAGAGACCGGGGCTTCTCCGTGAGGGCTGGGCACCGCCCCCTCCCCAATTCGGGGGTCCCGGAGCCCCTCAGGAACGAAACGGCCCCAAAATGGCCCCAAACGACGCCGAACCCCCCAAATCATCTCGCTCCGGCTCCAGCACTTTATTGAAACAACATTTTGAGGTTTGTTGCTTTTGAGGAGGGGGCTCAGCCCCCCCCCCAGTTCTGCCCAAAAAGGGGGTGCGGGGGGGTCTCTAAATTCCCGCACCAAAAGAACCAAAAAACTTGGGGAAGTGGGAGCTAACAAGGGGATCTGGGGTTGTTTTAGGGGAGTCCAAGGGGGTTTTGGGGTCCCCACATCAAGACTGCCCCCAAAAATGTAACAAAATAGAAGAGAAAATGGGAATAAATGGGGATTTCGGGGGTCCCAGGGGTTTCAGCGAGACCCCCGTGCATCAAAACCACTTTTAAATACATAACCGCCCTGCCAAAAATACTTAAAGCCCTTGAAACGCCCCCCCAAATCACAATAAAATGAGAAAATTAAGGAGAATAAACAGGGTTTGGGAGAATTTTGCGGTCTCAATGCGAGGGGTGCCAAAATCATCTTTGAACAGTTAAACCCCCTCCAAAAAAAAACCCCAAAAGAACCACTTTAAATGTTCCAAAGCCCCCCCAAAAAAGGCGAAAAAAAGGCAGAAAAAAACAGGAATAAAGAGGGAACGAGAGGGAATTTTGCTGTTTGGAGGGGCCCTCAGACGATCATCTCCAGCTGCCGGGCGTACTCGATCACCTGCGTGGCCAACTCCGTCGAGGGGATCGGGGGGTCCTCGGCCTTCTGCTGCC
The DNA here is from genome assembly GCF_029207755.1 of Chamaea fasciata. Taxonomy (NCBI): domain Eukaryota; kingdom Metazoa; phylum Chordata; class Aves; order Passeriformes; family Sylviidae; genus Chamaea; species Chamaea fasciata. The sequence goes on from NW_027094331.1 coordinate 72,107, forward strand.
GCCCCCCGAAGCTGTAGTAGTTGGAGGGGCCCCAGCACCCAGCCCCGCTGGGAAAACAAAGGCAAAAAGGGTTTAAAGAAGGGATTTGGAGGGGATTTGGGGGATTGGAAGGGGTTTAAAGGGGGGTTTGAGGGGATTGAAGGGGGTTTGGGGAAGGTTAGGAGGGATTTGAGGCAGATATTGAGGGGTTTCAGGTTCTAAACCCCCATTTTAGGGTGGTTTTAAACTAGTTTTGGGTATTTCAGGGTGGTTTCAGGGTGTTCCAGGCATATTTCAGGCTGTTTTGGGGCTGTTCTGGGGGTATTTCAGGGTGGTTTTGGGCAGTTTCAGGGCATTTCAGGGCAGTTTTGGGGTATTTCAGGGTGGTTTTGGGTGGTTTCAGGCTGTTTTAGGGGTATTTCAGGGTGGTTTTGGGCGGTTTCAGGGCATTTCAGGGCAGTTTTGGGGGATTTCAGGGTGGTTTTGGGTGGTTTCAGGCTGTTTCGGGGTATTTCAGGGTGGTTTTGGGTACCTTCTTGGCGTAGTCGGTCATTTTCCGGGGCGAGCTGAAGAAGAGGATCCGCGCGGCCTCGGGGAACAGAATGCGCTCATAGGCGGCCTCGATGCACCCCGCGATCTCATCCCTGGGTTTGGGGGGATCACAGGGGAGTTCTCAGGGGGTTTGGGGGGCTTAGAGGGGATTTTGAGGGCATTTGAGGGGGTTTGGGGTGGATCCGAGAGAATCCGGGGGGAGTTTGAGGGGTTCTGAGGGAGTTTGGGGGAAGAGGTTTGGGGAAGGATTTTGGGAGGATTTTTGGGCGTCCCAGACCTGATGGTGTCCAGCAGGATGTCGATGAAGAAGGTGTAACTCTCTGCTGGGATGTTGCCCTTGGCCAGGAACACTTTGTTGTAGCTGCCCTCCATCAGGTACTGGAGGAAAAAATGTGGTAAAACACTCAAAAACAGGATAAAACACCCAAAAAATGGGATCAAACGCCTCAAAAATGTGATAAAACACCCCAAAACGGGACAAACCACCTCAAAAATAAGACAAAACACCCCAAAAAACCGGAAAAAAAACACAAAAAAAAAAAGGGGTAAAACACCCCAAAACTGGGGTAAGACACCCAAAAATCAGATCAAATACCCCAAAGCTGGGGTAAAACACCCCCAAAAAGGCTCAGAACTCCCCAAAGCAGCACAGATCAGCTCCAGGTGGAATTCCAGCCACAAAATCCCCCCTAAACCCCCCCAGGACCCCCCAAACCCCCCCAGACCTGCTCCAGGGACACGGGGTGCCTGATGAAGAGGTTCCCCTGGATGTCGGGGGCAGGCAGCCTCTCCAGCTCAGTGTGGAACTCGGCCACGCGGTTCTGGGACAGCAGGAACAGCAGGTTCAGCCCCAGCAGCTGGTGCCGCGACGCCGACTCGGGCAGCTCCTCCCTGCCGGGGGGTCCGCAATGTTCCGGGCCTCAGGGAACCGGGGCCGGCCCCCGGGAGCCCCCCGGGCACCCCGGGAACCAACACGGAGCCCTGAAACCCGCCCAGGAATCCCCCCAGAGCCTGGAAAATCCCCCCAGACCACCGGGAACGCCCCCAGACCCTCCGACCAAACGGAAACCTGTGGGAATCCTCCCAGGAGCCCCCCCAGACGCCCAGGAAATCCTCCCTAAACCTCCAGAAGTGCCCCCCAAAACGCACGGGAGCGCCCCCCGGACTCCAGAACAAACTCAGATCCCAGGAACCAATACAGAGCCCCAGAAATCCCACCCAGACCCCCAGGAATCCCTCCAGGAACCCCCCCAGACCCCCAAATCCCCCTCCAGACCCCCAGGAACCCCCCAGACCCCCCAAATCCCCCTCCAGACCCCCAGGAACCCCCCCAGACCCCCCAAATCCCCCTCCGGACCCCCAGGAACCCCCCCCAGACCCCCCAAATCCCCCTCCAGACCCCCAGGAACCCCCCCAGACCCCCCAAATCCCCCTCCAGACCCGCAGGAACCCCCCCAGACCCCCAAATCCCCCTCCAGACCCCCAGGAACCCCCCAGACCCCCCAAATCCCCCTCCAGACCCCCAGGAACCCCCCCAGACCCCCCAAATCCCCCCTCCGGACCCCCAGGAACCCCCCCCAGACCTCCCCAAATCCCCCTCCAGACCCCCAGGAACCCCCCCAGACCCCCCCAAATCCCCCTCCAGACCCCCAGGAACCCCCCAGACCCCCCAAATCCCCCTCCAGACCCCCAGGAACCCCCCCCAGACCTCCCCAAATCCCCCTCCAGACCCCCAGGAACCCCCCCAGACCCCCCAAATCCCCCCTCCAGACCCCCAGGAACCCCCCCAGACCCCCAAATTCCCCTCCAGACCCCCCAGGAACCCCCCAGACCCCCCAAATCCCCCCTCCAGACCCCCAGGAACCCCCCAGACCCCCCAAATCCCCCTCCAGACCCCCAGGAACCCCCCCAGACCCCCCAAATCCCCCTCCGGACCCCCAGGAACCCCCCAGACCCCCCAAATCCCCCTCCGGACCCCCAGGGAACCCCCCCAGACCTCCCCAAATCCCCCTCCAGACCCCCAGGAACCCCCCAGACCCCCCAAATCCCCCTCCAGACCCGCAGGAACCCCCCCAGACTCACTTGTAGTCGAAGTAGTAGCACTTGAGCTGGGCCATGTAACGCTCAAAGGACGGGATGTCCTTCCTCAGGATGCTCCACTGGGCCCCAATCTCCAGGATATCCCCTGGAAAAAGAGGAATTTGGGGTGGGGAAAAGGGGTTGGGGTAGGGCCAGAGGGGTTTGGGGGGATTTGGGTTGTATAGGGGTTGGATTTGGGTGGGTTCAGGTGGGATTTGAGGGGTTTGAGTTCAATTTAGGGCGATCTGGGGGAAGTTTAAAGGGGATTGGGGTGGGTTTGGGTTGGGTTTGAGGGGGTTTAGATTGAATTTAAGGGCTATTTGGGTTGGATTTAGGCAGAATTCTGGGACCATTCCCTGGGAATTCAACCCCACCTTCCCGCCCTCCCGCCCCAAACCCCAGAAGTCCCCGCAGGAACCCCCCAAAACGAGGAATTTGGGGCGATTTGGGCACATTTTGGGGCACTCACGGGCCAGGATCAGCTGCTGCTTGGTCATGGAGGAGCCCGAGGTGGGAAGGAAGTTCAGGTCCAGGAGAGCGACCTGGGGGGATTTTGGGGGGTCCCAAAAGAATTTGGGGAACCCCGGGGGGGGGTCTTGGTGTCCCCTCATCCCTGATTCACCCCGTTAATTAATGGTTTGGGGTTAATTAATGGCTGGCTGTTAATTGGTGTTTACGGCTCAGGCAGGAAATGAGAGAAGGGCGGGTTGGACACCCAAAAATCCCGGGGACCCCCAAAATCCAGGACCCCCCCTCAGCTCAGGGACTCCCCTGAAAGACCCCAAATTCCGCATTGATTCCCCCACAATCAGGATCTCACTCAGTCCCAGTACCAGGGAACCCCTCAGACCCCCCGAATCCCCCCCAGACCCCCCAAATCCCCCCAGACCCCCCCAAATCCCCCGCAGACCCCCCAAATTCCCCTCAGACCCCCCGAATTCCCCCCCAGACCCCCCCAAATCCCCCTCTCAGACCCCTCAGATTCTCCCTCAATACCCCAAATTCCTCCGCCAGACCCCCCAGATCCCCTCTGAGCCCCCCCAGACCCCCCAGATCCCCCCTCAGACCCCTCAAATCCCCTCTGAGACCCCCCAGACCCCCCAGATCCCCCCTCAGACCCCCCGAATCCCCACTCTCACCTTCAGCCTGCCCAGGGCCTCCCCGCACTTGGCCAGGTTGGGGCTCTTGCGGCCCCACTCTCCCTTGAGCTGCTCGTAGAGGCCGGCCGCGGCTCTGAGGCCCCCGCCGGGCCCCGCCGGGACCCCCAGGCCCGTCCCGGTTCCCCCCGGGCCCGTCCCGGCCGCGGCCCCGGCCCCGTTCGGCACCGCCATGACTGCGCGCCAACGCGACACTGCCGCGCCGCGCCCGCCGCGCCTCACGGCCCGTCACCGGGGCAACGCCGCCGCGCCTTTACGGCACCCCTCCGGTGAGTGTCCCCATGACAACGCACGGCGCTGTGCGGCGGTAACCATGGTAACGTGGCGCTTCAGCGCGACCACCGCCGCACTTTACGGTAACCCCCCGGCCTCTGAGGGGGCTTCGGGAACCTCTGGAGGGGTTTGGGGGTCCCCGAGGTGGTTTGGGGGTGCACGGGGCTTTTTCGGGGTGCCCAGGGTGTTTCTGGGGGTCCCCGGTGTGTTCTTGGGGGTCCCCGGCGGTTTTCGGGGTCCCCGAGGTGTTCTTAGGGGTCCCAGGGTGGTCTCGGGGTCCTCAGGGTGTTTTGGGAGGTCCCCGAGGTGTTATTGGGGCTTCCTGAGGTGTTTTTGCGGGTCCCCGGGATCTTTTTCGGGGTTCCCAGGGTGTTTTGGGGGGTCCCCGAGGTGTCTTTGCTGATCCCAGGGTATTTTGGGAGTCCCCCGGCGCTTTGGGGGGCGGGGGGGATGTTACCACGTCGGTCGCCATGGCAACGCTCTGCTTCTGCGACAGGCACTTTCCCGCCCTCCCGCGCCGTTTGCGACAGCCGCGCGCTTTACAGCCAGAGCCACGGGGAGGTGCCGAGGGGTGACGTCACCAAAAGCACCGCAAAGGAATGACGTCATTGTGTAGGTGACGTCACGGGGTCGCGCACTCACTCACAGCCGGGTTTGGTTTTGGGAATTTTTTTTTGTTATTTTTGGTTTTGTTTGTGGGGTTTTTTGTTTGTTTTTCGGGGGGGCGCAGCTCCCGGACCCCCCCCCAACCTCCCCCACGCCCCCCACCCCATCGCGCCCCTCCCCCGCCCCACCCCCTCCCCCCCTTTTACAAAATGCTGCGAGATAAGAAACGGCCCCAGGGTGGGAAATTTGGGGGTCTCGGGGGGGGAATTTGGGGGTCCCTGAAAGGGTTTGGGGTCCCTTGGGGGGGGGTTGGGGTCCCTGAAGGGTTTTGGGGTCCCTGAAGGGGCTTGGGGGTCTCCGGGGGGGGTTGGGGGTCTCCCAGGGGGTTTTGGGGTCCCTTGGGGGGGATTGGGGGTCTCCAGGTGGGGTTTGGGGGTCTCAGGGGGGATTTGGGGGGGTCCTGGGGGTCCCTGAGGCATCCCTGGGGTGGGGGGGGGGACCCCAAAAAGGGGAGTGGGGCAGGGAGGCCCTGAGGGGGTAAAGGGGAGCCCCAAAAGTGACCCGGGGGCATCGGGGGGGACCCCAAGGACCCGGCCTTGTCCCCAGCTGCCACCTCCTGCTGGCCTGTGTTAATGCCCAGTGCTCCCAGTACAGCCCAGTCCCCTCCCAGTACAGCCCAGTGCCCCCCAGTGCCCCCAGTACAGCCCAGTCCCCTCCCAATGCCCCCCGGTGCCCCCAGTACAGCCCAGTGCTCCCAGTACAGCCCAGTCCCCTCCCAGTGCCCCCCAGTGCCCCCAGTACAGCCCAGTGCTCCCAGTACAGCCCAGTCCCCTCCCAGTGCCCCCCAGTGCCCCCAGTACAGCCCAGTGCCCCCAGTACAGCCCAGTCCCCTCCCAGAGCCCCCCAGTGCCCCCAGTACAGCCCAGTGCTCCCAGTACAGCCCAGTCCCCTCCCAGTGCCCCTCAGTGCCCCCAGTACAGCCCAGTGCCCCCAGTACAGCCCAGTCCCTTCCCAGTGCCCCCCAGTGCCCCCAGTCAGAACCCCTGGATGTGGCAGTGATGGCCAAGAAGAGCTCTGGGGTGTCACAGAGTGTCCCCTATCCCCTCATTCCTTGTCCTCCCAGTGCCCTCCCAGTGCCCCCAGTGCCCCCAGTGCCCCCAGTTCAGAAGCCCTGGATGTGGCAGTAGGCCTCCAGGCTGGCTGAGAGGAGCCATGAGGGGACACGGGGTGACCCCTGTCCCCTCTATCCCCTCGGTCCCTGTCCCCCCAGCCCTTCCCAGTGCTCCCAGTCCCTTCCCAGTGCCCCCAGTTCAGAAGCCCTGGATGTGGCAGTGACCCCCAGACTGGCCAAGAAGAGCTCTGGGGTGACACTGGCTGACCCCTGTCCTGTCTGTCCCCATCCCTAACATGTCCCCCCGTCCCTCCCAGCCCCCCCAGTCCCTCCAGCCCCTCCCAGTGCCCCCAGTCCCCCCAGTTCAGAAGCCCTGGATGTGGCAGTAGGCCTCCAGGCTGGCGAAGAGCACGTAGAGCAGCCAGAGCAGCAGGAAGAGCCCGGCCGTCAGCACTTTGGGGGCGCGGGGCCCCCCCAGCTCGCCCCCGATGGGTGCCCGGCGCCGCCACAGCAGCACGGCGATGGCCAGGAAGGCGAAGATGGTGAAGAGGGTGACGGGGAAGGCCAGCGTGCCGGGGGGCACCAGGAAGGGACGTCCCTGCGCCGCCCAGTAGACGGCGGCCACTGACCAGGCCAGCCCCAGCCCCAGGAAGACGTTGACGGCGTTGGAGCCCGTGACGTTGCCGATGGAGGCGTCGGCGCACGGGTCCTGCAGGGCGGCCACGCGGCTGGCGAAGGTGTCTGCCGTGGGGGGACACGGGGGGTCAGGGGGCGCTGGGGACAGTGGGGGGTGCTGGGGACATCGGGGACATACAGAGGATGGCGAGGTCACGGGGACGTTGGGGATGTTGGGGACGTTGGGACCGTTGGAGGCACTGGGGACTTTGGGGGTGTTGAAGGTGGCAAAAACCACGGCGTTGACCGAGCCCTCGGGCCCCTGTCCCTTATCCCACCCCAGTGTCCCTTTATCCCCATGTCCCAGTGATGTCCCCACGATGTCCCCAGGGCCCCTCACCGGGGATGGAGGTGCCCAGGGCCACGAAGACCACGGCGTTGACCGAGTCCTTGAGGCCCAGGGTGCAGCCGAAGTGCGCGGCCAGGTCCCCGATGAGCGCCGTCAGCAGCGCCAGGAGGAGGATGGAGACGCCGAAGGCCGCCCAGCCGCCCAGCAGCGCCGTGGGGGGCACGCAGGCGAACAGAACCTTCCAGAACACCGTCAGGAAGTGCATGACGTAATCGAAGCACGACGGCAGCCGCTCCTCGCGGCCTTCGTCGTCCTCGTCCTCGTCACCTGTGGGGACAGCGGGGCGTCACCAGGTGGGGGGACGTTGGGCTTGGGGGGCCTTTGGGGGCGGTGGCACCGGGGTTGGGGTCCTCCAGCGGTAGGGACAGGAGGTGTCCCCAAAGTTGGGGCCCCCGAGGCGGTGGCCGAAGGGTGGACTGAGGGGACTCTGGGCAAGGCGGGAGGACCTTGGGGACACCAAGAGGACACTGGGGACCCTCTGCCACCTGCACTGTGACCCTGGGAATGGCAGGGGGACACCGCGGCTGTTCAGGGGACACCTCGGGGACATCAGGGAGCCCGGCGCCACCTGCGCTGACGGTGATGGCCTCCAGGAACTGCTCTCGCCACGAGTGGGTGCCGATGACGGTGGCCAGGTTGGTTTTCTTCATCAGCTTGTCCACCGTGTTCTGGGGACGCCGGGGACAATCAGGCCACGTCCCCTCGGTGTCCCCAGTGTCCCCCCGTGTCCCCAGGGTCACCTTGAAGTCGTAGGACTCCTCGATGACCACCTCGAGGCGCCGGTTGTCGCCCAGCACGGGTTTGCCCATGTCGGCGATTCGCCGCGCCTCCTCCTCCTCGGCCGAGAGCTGTCGCTCGCCGTCCCCTGCCGGGGGACACGGGGACATGGTATGGGACGTGGGGACACTGTATGGGACACGGGGACAGCGTGGGGACACGGGGACATGGTGTGGGACGTGGGGACACTGTATGGGACACGGGGACAGCGTGGGGACACGGGGACATGGTGTGGGACGTGGGGACACTGTATGGGACACGGGGACAGCGTGGGGACACGGGGACATGGTGTGGGACGTGGGGACACTGTATGGGACACGGGGACAGCGTGGGGACACGGGGACATGGGGACACAGTAGGGGACATGGGGACAGTGTGGGGACATGGGGACAGTGCAGCCACGCCTCCTCTTCCTCAGCCGAGAGCTGCCACTCACCGTCCCCTGCCGGGGTGGGGACAGCACGGGGACATCACCAGGGACATCACCAGGTACAGCATGGGGACACGGGGACACGGTATGGGGACATGGGGACAACATGGGGACGCGGGGACAATGTGGCCGCGCATCCTCTTCCTCGGCCGAGAGCTGCCGCTCGCCGTCCCCTGCCGGGGGACATGGGGACAGCGTGGGGACATGGGGACGTGACATGGGGACACAAGGTGGGGACACAGTGTGGGGACATGGTGTGGGGCACAATGTGAGGACACGGGGACACGGTGTGGGGCCATGGGGACAATGACATGGGGACACGGCACAGGGTCACGGGGACCTGGCATGAGCACACGGCGTGGGGACACGGCGACATACACGGTCATGGGACATCCATGGTCATGGGACGTGTCCGAGGCCGAAGGCTCCTACCTTGGGCGAGCAGAAGAGCTGAGGAGAGAGAGAAGGGACAGTGGTGAGACCCCCGGGTGACCCCTCAGTGACCCCTGGTGTCCCCTCAGTGTCCCCTCCCTCAGTGACCCCTGGGTGAGCCCTCAGTGACCCCCGGTGTCCCCTCAGTGTCCCCTCCCACAGCGACCCCCGGGTGACCCCTCAGTGACCCCGGGGTGACCCCTCAGTGACCCCCGGGCGTCCCCGTACCCGAGATGCCGCGCTTGAGCCAGCGCGGCGTCCCCAGCTCGATGAAGAAGTTCTCCTTCTTCTCGTACTCTTCATCATCAACGATCTTCACCTGCAGCGTCTTCCTGCGGCGGGAGGGACAGCGGGGCAGCCGCGGCGTCAGGGTCAGCATCGTCATCGCCATCATCGTCATCATCGTGGTGATGACAACGATGGTGGCTACGATGGAAGATGACGGTGACGGTAGATGATGGTAACGATGGGGGGGTGAGGATGATGACTGGTTGATAACCCTGGATGATGAGGATGATGATGATGAGAATGACGATGATGGTGATGATGATGATGATGATGACTGGTTGATAACCCTGGATGACGATGACGAGGTTTCCATCCATCCATGGTCCATTCTCTTCCTTCTCTTTCCAAACACCCACCCAACGACCCAACCATCCTCTTCCATCTCCATCCCTCCATCCACCATCCATCTTCTTCCTCTCACACCTCCACCCCTCACCCCCCCCACGTCCCCTCCCGTCCCCTCCTCACGCCGTCTCGTCGTTGCGGAACTCCAGCTCCCCGCTGGCATCCTCGTAGTCCACTCCTCCTCCTCGGGCCGTGCCCTCCACGGTGCGGAAGGGCACCATGACGGTGCCGCGCGCCCCCGAGCTCCTCACCACCGTCACCTCCACGTGGCCCTGGCACTCGCTGACCCGCACCGACCGCTCCCGGAAGCCGAAGATGCCGGCGTGGTCGTCGTCCAGGATGGTCACCGTGGCCACCAGCGGCGCCACCAGCTTGCCCTTGGGGTGGTCCTCGGAGTCGGCCTCGAACATGCCCTCGGCGTCGCCCACGCGCAGGTTCAGCAGCCGCACGAAGAAGTGCTCGTCCTCCTCGAAGATGTCGTCGTCGATGATGCCGATGGCCAGCTCCTTGCGCGTCTCCCCCGGCTTGAAGATGAGCGTGCCCTCGCTGTACTCGTAGTCCGAGCCCGCCTTGGCCGAGCCGTCCTCGGTGCGGAAATCCACGTAGAAGGTCTGGTTGGCGCCCAGGCCCTGCTGGCACGCCACGGCCAGCGTCACCGAGCCGCAGTTCTCCAGGCAGTGGTACAGGCACGGCTCGAAGAAGATGCGGCTGCAGGCTTCGTCCTCCTCGTCATCCTCGTCCTCCTCTCCCGGCAGGGCCGGCGAGCGCCGCGCCGCTTCGGCCGCGTGTTTCTTGAGCACGTTGCCGGCGCCGGTCATGAGGCGCGTGGCTTGGATGCGGTAAAAGGCTCGGCTCTTCTGCTGGTGGACCAGGGCCATGTAGTTGGCGGCGTCCATCAGCTGCTCCAGCTCCTTCTCCGGGTGCTTCTGCTTCAGATCCTTCAGGATCTGGATGACCTCGCGCCGGCTCTCGTCCAGCTCCTTCTCCTCCGGCGTCGGCGACGGTGAGACGGCGCCGGGCTCGGCTTCGGGCAGCGCCGGGGGGAATCCGCCGTCGGCTTCCAAATCTTTGGGCGTGGGGCGCTCGGCCTCGGTGCCGATGATGATGCCGCTGCGCGGGTCGGCGCGGTAGCGCTTGTAGACGTACTTGTAGAAGAGCAGCCTCTTGTCGGCCGCCCAAGCGAAGACCACGCAGGCCGGGAAGAAGAGCAGGGTGAGGAAGGCCTCCCACACCTGCACCACGCCCGGCGTGATGACGGCCAGGATGAGGTAGAGCCAGATGTAGGCGAAGATGCTCCAGGAGGCCGTGACGAAGAAGACGCGCAGGTGTTTGATGCGCCGGCTCTCGCCCGCCGGGATGGCGTAGACGCACACGGCGATCACCACGAACATGTTGAAGGCGGCGCTGCCCACGATGGTGCCGGGGCCCAGCTCCCCGGCCTGGAAACGGTGCCCGCACACCTCGATGAGCGACAGGAGGATCTCGGGCGCCGAGGAGCCCAGCGCCATCAGGGTCAGGTTGGAGACGGTCTCGTTCCAGATGCGCACGGTGCCCACGCTGGTCTCGCCGTTGGCCTTGGTGACGGTGATCTCCTTCTCGCGCGACGTGATCACCTCGATGGAGGCCATGAAGCGGTCGGCGATGATGGACACGCCCAGGAACAGGTACATCATGGCCACGAAGTAGACGATGGCCCGCGCCGCCTTGTCGCCGGCCGCCGGCTCGTCGGGCTGCCAGACGGGCAGGAGGACGCCGGGCTGGCAGCGCGCCGAGCCCCGGCACGTGCCGTTGGCGGGGCTCTCGGCCACGCCGCTGCCGGTGCCGCTGGTGCTGCCGGGGCCCAGCAGCAGCCAGGCCGCCAGCGCCGGGCCCAGCGCCGCCATGGCGCCGCGCCGGAAGGAGCCTGGGGGGAAATGTGGGTCACAATAGGGGACCTGGGGCGTGGGACCAGGGATGTGGGGCACGGCCGTGGCGCCCTGCCAGGAGCCTGCGGGGGAGATGTGGGGTCAGAATAGGGGATTTGGGTGTGGGATTGGAGATACGGGGTGCGGGATGGATCCATGGGGCAGCCGTGGGGCCGTGGGTCAAGGTGGGATCTGTGGGTCAGGTTTGGGTCAGGCTGGGATCTGTGGGTCAGGGTCTGGCTCGGGTTTGGCTCCGGGGGTGTGGGTGCGGAGGGTTTCAGGTGGGATCTATGGGTCAGGTTTGGGATCTGTGGGTCAGGAACAATCTGTGGGTCCGTTCTGGCTCGGTTTTGGCTCGGGTCTGGCTCGGTTTTGGCTCGGTTTTAGCTCGGTTTTGACTCGGGTCTGGCTCGGTTTTGGCTCGGTTTTGACTCGGGTCTGGCTCGGTTTTGGCTCGGGTTCAGCTCCGGGGCTTTGGGTGCGGAGGGTTTCAGGTGGGATCTGTGGGTCAGGTTTGGGATCTGTGGGTCAGGAACAATCTGTGGGTCTGTTCTGGCTCGGGTCTGGCTCGGTTTTGGCTCGGTTTTGGCTCGGTTTTGGCTCGGGTTCGGCTCCGGGGGTTTGGGTGCGGGGGCGGCTCCGGCTCCTCCTCGGCAACCGCGCGGTTCCCATGGCAACGGGGCCGGGGGAGGGGACGGGGCGGGGCCCGGAGCCGGCGGGGGGCGGGGATCCCACCGGACCCACGGATCCACCGAGACCCATAGATCCATCGTGACCCGTAGATCCATCGTGACCCACAGATCCACCGTGACCCATAGATCATCCCTGACCCACAGATCCACCGTGATCGATAGATCCACCGTGACCCACAGATCCACCGTGACCCATAGATCATCCCTGACCCACAGATCCACCGTGATCGATAGATCCACCGTGACCCACAGATCCACCGTGACCCATGGATCATCCCTGACCCACAGATCCACCGTGATCGATAGATCCACCGTGACCCACAGATCCACCGTGACCCATGGATCATCCCTGACCCACAGATCCACTGTGATCGATAGATCCACCGTGACCCACAGATCCGGACCCACAGATCATCCCTGACCCACAGATCCTGAGCCATGGATCCATCCCTGACCCATAGATCCTGACCTACGGATCAATCCCTGACCCACAGATCCTGACCCCTAGATCAGTGACCCATAGAATCGTGACCCACAGATCCATCCTGACCCACAGATCCATCCTGACCCACAGATTCCTGACCCACAGGTCCCTGACCCACAGATCCATCCTGACCCACAGATCCATCCTGACCCACAGGTCCCTGACCCACAGGTCCCTGACCCACAGATCCATCCTCACCCACAGATCCATCCTGACCCACAGATTCCTGACCCACAGGTCCCTGACCCACAGATCCATCCTGACCCACAGATCCACCCTGACCCACAGGTCCCTGACCCACAGATCCATCCTGACCCACAGATCCATCCTGACCCACAGGTCCCTGACCCACAGCTCTGCCCCAGAACTCTGCCCCATAGCTCATTCTGGGGCATTCCCCCATTAATTAATCCAATTAATGCCCCCCATTAATTCACGCGGGGCCCCCGTGGGGCCGCTCAGGGATTTTCCCGAATCCCTCCGGATTCGCCCCAGTTTTGGGGCATTTTCCTTCATTCCGAGGATTTTCCCGATTTCCCGGGATTTTCCCCCAAATCAAAGCCCCAAATCCCGAATTTCCCCAGCCCGGGGCCCCCCGAGCCCCACGGCGGGAGGAAAAACCCCAAATCCCGGGAAATTCCCCCAAAAGTGCCAGTTTTGGGACCCAAATTCCGTTTTTTCCCTTGAAAAAAACCTGCGGATTTTTTTTTTCTTTTTTTTTTTTTTTTTTCCGGCGGATTTGAGAAAATCCAAAAGGATTTGGGGGAAAAATCCGGGATTTAGGACAAATCCGGGGGTTTTCCGAGGGGGGGGGCGATCGACAGGGGGAAGAGGGAGGGGGATAAAAAGGGAGTTGGGGGGAGATTCTGGGGGGAGATTCTGGGATTTTGGGGCAGAATTTGGGTGGAATTCGGGAGAAAATCCGCAGGAGTTTGGGAGATCCGGGGGGGAATTGAGGGAATTTGGGCGATTTGACATTGATTTGGGGGAGAATTTGAGGAATTCGGGGGAGATTTGAAGGAATTTTGGGGGAATTTGGGGAGATCTGAGGGGGGAAATTGTAGGAATTGAAGGGATTTGGGAGATTTGAGGAGATTCAGAAAAAACGGGGGGAAATTTGAGGGGATTTGGGAAAATTTGGGGGAAATTCAGGAGGAATTTGGGGAAATCTGCAGGAATTCGGGGAATTTGGGCAGAAATGGGGAGAATTTGGGGGAAAATCGGGGGAATTGGGGGAATTTTGAGGAAGAATTGATAAAATTTGGCAGAATTTTGGTGATTGGAGCCCAAATGTGGGGGATTCGTGGGAATTCGGAAATTTCAGGGAATTTGGGGGGAAAACGTGGAGGAATTTTGGGCCTTCGAGGGGAGAAAAACGAGGAATTTGGGAGAATTTCCGAGGATTTGATGAGATTTGGGGGAAATCGTGGGGAAATTTGGGAGAAATTCGGGAATTCCAGGGAAATGTGGGGCGGGGGGCGGGGGGGTGGAATCGAGGGAATTTGGGGAAAATTCCGGGGGGATTTTGGGGAGGAAATCCGAGGAATTTTGGTGGGATTTTGAGGGGGGAAAATCAGGGAAATTTGGGGGGATTTTGGGGGGAATTTGGGGGGAATCAAAGAGAAAATTTTGTGGGAATTTGAGAGAACCCGGGGGAGGTTTTGGGGTAAAAAAATGAGGAATTTCGGGGGGGGGGGGGGAGGGGAATTTCGGGGAGGAAAAAAAGGGAATTTCGTGGCCTTTTGGGGGGAAAATCGGGGAAAATTGGGAAAACCGGGGGGAAATCAGGAAAACCGGAGGGAATGGAGGGAAGGCGGCGGGGATCGGGGGGGAAAATCGGGGATTTTGGGGTGAATTTCGGGGATTTTGGGGCGAATTTCGGGGATTTTGGGGCGAATTTCGGGGATTTCGGGCGGAATGCCGCCCCCCCCCCCCACCCACCTGTTCCCAGCGCGATCCTCGGGAATTTTTTTCCCCCAATTCCCGGCGATTTTTGGGAGGAATTTCGGGGAATTTTGGGAAGGGTCTCGTCCCTCTCTCCCCTCCCCCACCCCGTGGGAGCGACCCCCCGCCCCTCCCCCCCCTTCGCGCCCCCAAATTCGCCGATTTTCCCCCCAAAAAATCGCGGGTGGGGGGAGGGGTTTTTTTGGGTAGGGGGCGGTGGTCTGGGGGTGGGGGAGGGGCGGAGGGTCCCGGGGGGTTTGGGGACCCCCCCTCCTCCCCCCATCTCACCTGTTCTCCCCCGGGTCCGCTCCCGCCGCCGCCGCCGTCAAAGCTCCATTGGGGGAGGGGCGGAGCGTGGGGCGAGGGGCGGGACAGGCCACGCCCCCTCCTCAACCCTGGGAACGCCCCCTCGGGACCCCTCCCCCAAATTCACCCGCAGGAACCCAAAAACCCACCCGGGACCCCCAAAACCCACCCGGGACCCCAAAACCCACCCGGGACCCCCCAAAAACCCACCCGGGACCCCCAAAATCCCCCCGGGACCCCCCAAAAACCCACCCGGGACCCCAAAACCCACCCGGGACCCCCCAAAAACCCACCCGGGACCCCCCAAAATCCCCCCGGGACCCCCAAAATCCCCCCGGGACCCCCCAAAAACCCACCCGGGACCCCCAAAATCCCCCCGGGACCCCCAAAATCCCCCCGGAACCCCCCAAAAACCCACCTGGGACCCCCCAAAAACCCACCCGGGACCCCCCAAAACCCACCCGGGACCCCCAAAATCCCCCCGGGACCCCCCAAAAACCCACCCGGGACCCCCCAAAAACCCACCCGGGACCCCAAAACCCACCCGGGACCCCCCAAAAACCCACCCGGGACCCCCCAAAAACCCACCCGGGACCCCCAAAAACCCACCCGGGACCCCCAAAATCCCCCCGGGACCCCCCAAAAACCCACCCGAGACCCCAAAACCCACCCGGGACCCCCCAAAATCCCCCCGGGACCCCCCAAAACCCACCCGGGACCCCCCAAAACCCACCTGGGACCCCCCAAAAACCCACCCGGGACCCCCAAAATCCCCCCGGGACCCCCAAAGACCCACCCGGGACCCCCCAAAAACCCACCTGGGACCCCAAAACCCACCTGGGACCCCCCAAAAACCCACCCGGGACCCCCAAAATCCCCCCGGGACCCCCCAAAAACCCACCCGGGACCCCCAAAACCCACCCGGGACCCCCCAAAAACCCACCTGGGACCCCAAAACCCACCCGGGACCCCCCAAAAACCCACCCGGGACCCCCAAAACCCACCCGGGACCCCCCAAAAAACCCACCTGGGACCCCAAAACCCACCCGGGACCCCCCAAAAACCCACCTGGGACCCCCAAAATCCCCCCGGGACCCCAAAACCCACCCGGGACCCCCCAAAACCCACCTGGGACCCCCCCAAAAACCCACCCGGGACCCCCAAAATCCCCCCGGGACCCCCAAAGACCCACCCGGGACCCCCCAAAAACCCACCTGGGACCCCAAAACCCACCTGGGACCCCCCAAAAACCCACCCGGGACCCCCAAAATCCCCCCGGGACCCCCCCAAAAACCCACCCGGGACCCCCAAAACCCACCCGGGACCCCCCAAAAAACCCACCTGGGACCCCAAAACCCACCCGGGACCCCCCAAAAACCCACCCGGGACCCCCAAAACCCACCCGGGACCCCCCAAAAACCCACCTGGGACCCCAAAACCCACCCGGGACCCCCCAAAAAACCCACCTGGGACCCCCAAAATCCCCCCGGGACCCCAAAACCCACCCGGGACCCCCCCAAAAACCCACCTGGGACCCCCAAAACCCACCCGGGACCCCCCAAAAACCCACCTGGGACCCCAAAACCCACCCGGGACCCCCCAAAAACCCACCTGGGACCCCCAAAATCCCCCCGGGACCCCAAAACCCACCCGGGACCCCCCAAAAACCCACCTGGGACCCCCAAAACCCACCCGGGACCCCCCAAAAACCCACCCGGGACCCCCAAAATCCCCCCCGAACCCTTTTTGGGGATCCCCGGGAATTCCGGCCACACCAGGACCCGTTTTGGGTTTTTTGGGAATATTTTTATTGGGATTCCGCAGCTCTTGGGGGCGGGGCGGGACCCCCCGGCCCTTCCTCCCCCTCCTCCTCTTCCTCCCGGCGCGGGTTTTGGGATTTTTCCCGGTTTTTCTCCCGGTTTTTTTCCCGGTTTCTCTGCACCTCCCTGCGGAGCCGCTCCCGCAGCAGCCGCGCCGTCGGCTCCAGGCTGTGCTGAGGGAGAGATTTGGGGGAAATTTGGGGGTTTTGGGGGAAAAAACCCCAATTTGGGGAGTCCCTTCCCGCCCCCAGAGACGGATCCGGGCACTGGGAACGCCGGGATTTGGGGGGAAGTCCAGGGAATTGGGGAAAAAACCCCAAAATCCGGGGAAAACCTCAGAACTTTGGGGGAAAAGCTCTGGAATTTGAGATAAAATCCCAGAATTTTTGGGGAAATCCCTGGAATTTGGGGAAGATCTCTGGAGCCCAGGGCTGGGAACCCCCCCCAGTTTTGGTGGACGCCACATTCGGGTTTCCCCCTCACCTGGAGGAGAATCCCGGGGTTTGGAGACCCCCAAATGCACCGAAAGTCCCCGGGGAAAAACGGGATTTTGGGGGAAAACCGCCGGAATTCGGGGCCGGGGACGCCCTGAAACGCCGGGAATTTTGGGGAATTTTGGGGATGTGGCGTCACCTGCAGCACGTGCAGCCCCCCCAGGCAGACGACGGCGAGTTCCCGCAGCCCGTCCCCCGTCAGGTCCAGCGGCTCCAGCGCCAGCAGCGGGGAGGGGAAACGGCGCGACCAGAGCGGCAGGAATTGCCCGAGACCCCCCGGATCGGCCCCGGAATATTTGTAACACAGCAGCTCCTGCGGGAGAGGAAGGCGGCCGGGGGCAAAATGAGGGAGATCGGGGGAAAAGCGGGAGAAATCCGGGAGAGAAGAGGAAAATCTGGGAGGAACGTGGGAGAAAAAACACAGAAAAATTTGGGGGAAAATTGGAGGGAAATTGGGGGAAATTTGGGAACATTTGGGGGAAATTTGGAGGGAAACTGGGGAGAAATTTGGGGAGCATTTGGGAAAATTAGGGAGGAAAACCAGGTTAAAACTGGGGAGAAATTTGAGGAGAAGACGAGGAAAAATTGAGGAACGTTGAGGGACAACTGGGGAGGAAACTCCAGCATCCAGGGGGTGGGTTTTCGGGACTCGGGGAGGAAACGTGGGGAATTCGGGGGCGGCTCCTTCGGGAACGTTCCGGAACATCCCAGAATTGGGGGAATTTCCGGGAATTGCCCCCGACCTGCCCGTAGGTGCCCAGCAGGATCTCGGCGCGGCCGTCCAAGTCGACGTCGGTGACTTTGGCGCAGAGCACGGCGTCGGAGCCGCGGCTGCCGGGCAGCTCCAGGGGCAGCGCCAGCCCGCGCCGCAGGATCCGCCTGGGGACGCAAAGTTCCCAGAACCGCCACTGAATCCCGGGAAATTGCCCGAATTCCCCGAGATTCCCCGGAGTCCCCAAAACGAATCCTGAGAGTTTTTCCTGGTTTTCGGCCGTTCCCCCCCTTGACGGGATTCGCCTCCGGAAATTCCCAAAGGTTCCACATTCTGGGGAACGTTCGGGGGCTTTTGGGGATCTTTTTGGGCGTTCCTGACTCACCGGTACACCACGGCGGCCTCCAGGGCGCTGCTCACCAGGAGGCTCCAGGAATCCTCGGCGTCCTCTGGGAATCCCCGGGGAAAACGGGATGAAAAACGCGGGTCGGGGGAACTCCGGGATCGCCCGTTTTCCCGCCGGCTCACCGTTCCCCTCCTGGGGCAGCGGGAAGAGCAGCACGGTGGAGATGGGCCCGTCCTGCTGCACGCTCCAGCTCTGCAGGACGGCTGCGAAAACGGGGCAGAGAACGGGCCAAAGGGGAAAAACGGGAATGAAGGTGGGAAAATGGCAAAAAAAAGGGAATGAAACGGGAAAAAACTGAGGGTCAAAGGGAATTGGGGATTTGGGGAATTCAGGGGGTTGGGCAATCGGGATCTCAGGGGTTTAGGGAATTGGGAATTCAGGAAATTCAGGGATTTGGGATTTGGGGATTTCAGGAACTTAGGGAATTTCAGGATTTAGGGAATGCCTCACCCCCACTGGCCTCGTCCACTCAATTCAGGGATTTGGGATTTGGGGATTTCAGGAATTTAAGGTTCGGGGGATTTCAGGATTTGGGGATTTCAGCGGCTTTGGGGTTTCAGTATTTCAGGCGTTCGGGGATTTGGGATTGAGGGGATTTGGGATCCTCTCACCCCCGGTGGCCTCGTCCACCCGCGCCGCCCGCACGAAGCCGCTCTGGCAGCCGAGGGCCGAGAGCCGGTGGCCGGAGCCGGGCAGGGAGCGGACGTCCAGCCACAGGACCCTGGGGGAAAACGGGAAAAACCGGGAAAAACCGGGAGTGGACAGCCAGCCGGAGAAGGCTGGGAAAATGGGGGGAGAAATAACGGGGAAAAAACGGGAAAAACCGGGAAAAAACGGGAACACGGGGAATGGGGAATCAGGGAGTGAACAGCCACAGGACCCTGGGGGAGAACGGGGGAAAAATGGGGGAAAACAGGAAAACTCTGGGAAAAAAAGGGGGAAAATCAGGGAAGAAAGGGACAAGAGGAGGAGGAGGAGGAGGAGGAAGGTCCGTACGTGCTGGGGATGTCCTGGAGCTCCGGGAAGAGCAGCTGGACCGGCTGCTCCTCGAACTGGTGCGAGCCGGGGTTCTGGAAAAGGGGAAAACCAGGAAAACGGGGAAGTCCTGAGGATATTCCCGGGGGATTTCTGGGGTGGAGTTGGGGCCTTTGGGGTCCTCTCACCTCCCTGTAGAGGTGGATGCCGGGGTCGTTCCCGCTCAGCAGGAACACGGTCTCCAGGTGCTCGCCCACCCGCACCCTGCCGAGGCGGGGACGGGTCAGGGGACTTGGGGATTCGGGGGGACTTGGGGATTCGGGGGGATTTGGGAATTCGGGGGGATCTGGGGATTCGGGGGGATTTGGGAATTCGGGGGGATTTGGGGATTCGGGGGGATTTGGGGATTCGGGGGGATTTGGGAATTCGGGGGGATTTGGGGATTCGGGGGGATTTGGGGATTCGGGGGGATTTGGGGATTCGGGGGGATTTGGGGATTCGGGGGGATTTGGGGATTCGGGGGGACTTGGGGATTCGGGGGGATTTGGGGATTCGGGGGGATTTGGGGATTCGGGGGGACTTGGGGATTCGGGGGGATTTGGGGATTCGGGGGATTTGGGGATTCGGGGGGATCTGGGGATTCGGGGGGATTTGGGAATTCGGGGGGATTTGGGGATTCGGGGGGATTTGGGAATTCGGGGGGACTTGGGAATTCGGGGGGACTTGGGGATTCGGGGGGATTTGGGGATTCGGGGGGACTTGGGGATTCGGGGGGATTTGGGGATTCGGGGGGATTTGGGAATTCGGGGGGATTTGGGGATTCGGGGGGATTTGGGGATTCGGGGGGATTTGGGGATTCTGGGGGGATTTGGGGATTCGGGGGGATTTGGGGATTCTGGGGGGATTTGGGGATTCGGGGGGACTTGGGGATTCGGGGGGATTTGGGGATTCTGGGGGGATTTGGGGATTCGGGGGGACTTGGGGATTCGGGGGGATTTGGGGATTCGGGGGGATTTGGGGATTCTGGGGGACTTGGGGATTCGGGGGGATTTGGGAATTCGGGGGGATTTGGGGATTCGGGGGGATTTGGGGATTCTGGGGGATTTGGGGATTCGGGGGGATTTGGGGATTCGGGGGGACTTGGGGATTCGGGGGGATTTGGGGATTCGGGGGGGATTTGGGGATTTTTTGGGGATCTTTTAGGGGATTTGGGGTGTTTTGGGCACTCACTGGGCGTGGCACAGCTGGAAGGGCGTGAAGCGAAGCTCCAGGTTCAGGCAACTCTCTGGGGGGGAAGAGGGGCTGGGACCCTTCCGGGGGGTCCCAAACCCCGTTTTCGGGGTCCCAGACACACTTCTGGGGCCCAATCCCCAGTTTTGGGGGTCCCCACCCCAACCTGGGGCTCCCCAATCCCGTTTTCGGGGTCCCAGCCCCATTTCTGGGGGTCCAAATCCCACTTTTGGGCTCCCCAATCCCGTTTTCGGGGTCCCAGCCCCATTTCTGGGGGTCCAAATCCCACTTTTGGGCTCCCCAATCCCGTTTTCGGGGTCCCAGCCCCATTTCTGGGGGTCCAAATCCCACTTTTGGGCTCCCCAATCCCGTTTTCGGGGTCCCAGCCCCATTTCTGGGGGTCCAAATCCCACTTTTGGGCTCCCCGATCCCGTTTTCGGGGTCCCAGCCCCATTTCTGGGGGTCCAAATCCCACTTTTGGGCTCCCCGATCCCGTTTTCGGGGTCCCAGCCCCATTTCTGGGGGTCCAAATCCCACTTTTGGGCTCCCCAATCCCGTTTTCGGGGTCCCAGCCCCATTTCTCGGGGTCTCTCACGGGCCACGGAGTCGAGGTCGAACTCGCAGCCCGGCTCGTAGTCACAGTAAATGTTCAGGAAGGGGCTGGGCTTGTCCCCCGAGTCCTGGGGGACCCCAAAAATCACCTCAGAGCCCCCCAAAAACCGCCTGAGACCCCTCTGAGCCCCCCCAAACCCAGGACCCCCCAAACCCACCCCAAAAACCCCCTGGAAACCTTTGAGACCCCCCTGGGACCCCCCAATGCCCTCTGAGCCCCCAAATCCCCCCAAATATCCCCCAGAGCCCCCCAAATCCCGCCGGGACCCCCCAAATCCCGCCGGCCCCCCACAGCGCACCTTGATGAAGGTGATCCCGACCACGAGGCCGCGCTGCGGGGGCGATTTGGGGAAGGAATCGATGGAAACGATCTCGGCGTCAACTGCGGGCAGCGGCCGTCAGGGACCCCCCAGAATAACCCCAAATCACCCCCCAAAGTAACGGAAAAATCCCCAGAACCCGCCCAAAAATCCCGCCCCAAAATCCCCCCAAAAAACCAAATCAAACCGCCCCAAAACCCTAAAAATCAAAAATCAAAAATCTCCTCAAAATTCCCCCCAAAGTCTCCTCAAAACTCCCCCGAGATCTCCTCGAGAACCCCCCAAATCCCCCCAAATCCCCTCAGGAACCCCCCAAATCCCCTCAAATCCCCTCAAACCCCCCCAAATCCCCTCAGGAACCCCCCGAGATCTCCTCGAGAACCCCCAAATCCCCTCAAACCCCCCCAAACCCCCTCAGGAACCCCCGAGATCTCCTCGAGAACCCCCCAAACCCCCCCAAACCCCCTCAGGAACCCCCCAGATCTCCTCGAGACCCCCCCGGACCCCCGAGGCGAGGCGCGGCCCGCTCCGCCCGCCGTACCGGGGATGTAGGTGAACTGCATCTCCCGCGCCAGCGGCCTGAGGCGCGGCCGCAGCTGCAGGTAGCGGAAGAGCAGCACCTTCCCCTTGAGGGCGGCGGCCAGGAGCCCCCCGGGCCCGGCCCCGGCCGCGGCCGCCGGCAGCGCCGTCAGCCCGTACACGTTACTCTGGGAGCCCAGGCGGCTGAAGCTGTCCTCCACCAGCGGGCAGCGGCCCCACGGGGCCATGGCGGCAACGGAGGGAGCCGGGCGCCGGCAAACGCCGGGGCGGGGCCCTCGCGGCGCCTCAGGCACCGCCCGGGCCGCCCCACCGGCCGGGGCCTGCAGGCGGGGCGGCGCGCCGCGTGACGTCATGGCCCCGACGGGAGCTGCGGGCGGAGAGGGGAAGGGGCGTGGCTATGCAAATGAGACGCGGACTGCATGACCGCATATGGGGGACTGGGCGTGGCCGCGACCGGGGGCGTGGCCGATGGCGGGTGGGGAGCGCGGGGACGGATTTGGGGTCAGGGAGGGAAATTTGGGGGTCAAGGGTGGAATTCTGGGAATTTCCGTAATTTCTGGGGGGAAACCGACCCAACCCCTCCCCTTTACCCACCTGAAAAATAAAAAAAAAAAAATAAAACTCGGATGTGGCCCCAAATGCCAAAAGATTTCTATTAAATATTTAATTGTGGGGGGAAATCCAAGGAGGGCGACCAGGAATGTTCCAGAAGGTCGGGCAGGCTCAAAGCCGGGGGGGTTGGGGGATTTCTGGGGTGTCCCAGAGCACATCCTGCTCCGCCCTGGGCCTGTTGGAATTTTTTATTTTGGGGGTTTTTTGCATTTTGGGGGGATTTTCAGGGCAAATCTTGCTCCTCCCTGGAGATTTGGGGTTTTTTGCGTTTTTGGGGTTAATTTGGGTGTTTTCAGCGCAGGTCCTGCTCCTCCCCGGGGATATTGGATATTTTTAGCGATTATTGCATTTTTCGGGATGTTTTTGGGATATTTTGGGGGCTCTCAGCGCAGGTCCTGCTCCTCCCCGGGGATATTGGATATTTTTAGCGATTATTGCATTTTTCGGGATGTTTTTGGGATATTTTGGGGGCTCTCAGCGCAGGTCCTGCTCCTCCCCGGGGATGCTCCTCTTGATCCGCAGCAGCAGCGACGTCAGCCACTGGTCCAGGCGGGAGATGGAGTCAAAGTCCTTCACCTGCAGGGATCGGGGGGAATTCGGGGAAATTCGGGAATTTCCGGGAAAATTCGGGGATTGGGGGGGAAATTTGAGGAATTTCATGGGAGATCCGGGAATTTCAGGGGGGTTTGAGAGGATTTGGGAGGGAATTTGGGGAGGAATTCTGGGGAGACTGGGGGAAGGTTTGGGGAGAATTTGGGGTGAATTTGGAGGGACGTTTGGGGCGAGTTTGGGCTGGATTTGGGGGATTTGAAGAGGACTCGGGGAAACTGTGAGGGCTGAACCTTGGGGTGGATTTGGGGCAGATTTGGGGTGGATTTGGGTGAATTTGGGGTGAATTTTGGGGCGGAATTTGGGGTGAATTTTGGGGCGGATTTTGGGGTGAATTTTGGGGCGGATTTTGGGGTGAATTTGGGGTTCCCCACGTACAGCGTCGGTGAAGGCGTCGACGTTCTGCTCCTCGTGAGCCTCCAGCAGCTTCTGCGGAGGGAGAGGAGGAGGAGGAGGAGGAGGAGGAGGAGGAGGAGGAAGGCTGGGAGCCTCCCTGCTCCCCCCAGAGCCCCGAGGAAGAGGAGGAGGAGGAGGGAGGGGAGGAAGGCTGACCTTGAGCAGTTTGCACTCCCGGGAGTCGGAGAAGGCCGGGAACATTTCCTCGTATCGCTGCACGGCCAGCTGGGCGGCGGGGGAACGGGGAGAAACGGGAAACGGGAGAATGCATTCGGACCGTGGGGTGGGAAACTCCCCATCCCCCATCCCATTCCCAAATTCCCGCCTTCCCAACCAGCCCGATTAGGCCCCAATTAACGAATTAACGAATACCTTGGCGCCGAGCAGAGGCGGCAGAGGGCGGCCGAAGAAACGCCCCATTCCCAAATTCCCCGCGGTCCCCAATTCCTAATTAACGCCCACCCAGCCCCTCGTTAGGCCGTCGTTAATTAACCACCTTGGCGTTGAGCATGTCCACGCAGAAGTGGCAGAGGGCGGCCCGGAAGAAATGCTCCTTGGCGCTGTATTTGAGCAGGGGGCTGTCCATGGCCACGGCCCCCACCTGGGAACGGGAGAACACGGATCCAGGCTGGGAATCCAGGGAATGCCCGCGGCCCAGAAATCCAGGGAACGAACCCCACAATGCCAGGGAATCGAACCCGGCGTTCCGGGAAATTTAGGGGGAAAAAAGCGGGAGGAATGAGGGAAAGGGCGGGAAAAAAGAGAGAACGAAGCAGGAAAAAATCAGGAAAATCAGGGGAAAAAAAAGAGTAGGAAAAGGAGGGAAAACCCAGAGAAATGAGAGAAAAGGAGGGAAAAACCAGAGAAAAGAGGGAAGAAAGCAGGAAAAGGAGGGAAAATGATGAAGAAGCAGGGAAAGGAGGACAAGAGGAGGAGGAGGAGGGGCAGACCTGCTCGTAGATGTCGATGGCTCGCGGGAACTGCTCGAGCTGCGCCGCAAACGCCGCCACCTTCAGCAGGCACTTGTTGGCTGAGCTGGGAATTGGGAATCCGGGCTGGGGCCGGGCTCGGAACGCCCGGCAGAACCCCGGATCCCACAGAAATCCCCCGCATCCCACAGAAATCCCCCGGATCTCGGCCAGGACCCGCAAAATTCATCCTGAAATCTGGGAAATCCCAGCCCACATCCCCCCCAAACCTCCCAGATCCCAGAATTCCCCCCCAGCCCCTCCCGGATCCGCTGGGACCCGCTGAGCTCTGGGGGATCTGTCAGGGTCAGGATCCTTTGGGATCCAGCGGGGTTGGGATCTGTTGGAAATTGGGATTTGGGCCGGGATCCGTTTGGGATCAGCCGGAATCGGGGATCCGTTGGGATGTGGGGTGGGATCTCTCTGGGACCCCTCGGAGTCGGGCCGGGATCCGTTTGGGATCAGCCGGAATCGGGGATCTGCGCGTACCTGGTGGATTCCTCCCCCCGGTAGTAATCGGCCGCCTGCTCGTAGTGCGCCACGGCCTGCGGGGAAAAGGTCGCGGGAATGTGCCGCAACTGGGGAGAATCGGGATGCGACGGGGAAACGCCTGGAGAGCCCCGCTGCCTCCCAGGAAAGCGCAGGAAGAGCTCCAAGCCCGCCCGCTGCTCCCGGTTCGCGGCTTTCTCCCGGGATTTCTTTGCTCCCGGGTTTCATTCCAGGATTTCTTTCCCTGAATTTTTGTTCCTGGGTTTTTGTTTTTTTCCAGGTTTTTTTGTTCCTGGATTTTGCTCCCGGATTCCGCCCCCGCTCCATCTGCTCCATCTGCCCGGGGCTGGGCTGGGAGGGATTCCCAGAGAAATCCCAAAAATATCCGGGAAAAAGCCGAGAGAATCCCAGGGAAAAAAAAAATCCCGGAAAACTCCCCCAAAAGTTCCAGAAAAATCCCCCCAGAAAATCTCAGAAAAATAAAATTAATCCTGGAAAAATCCCCCAAAATCCCGGAAAAATCCCGGAAAAATCCCCCCAATTGCTCCTTTCCCGGCCCGATTTTCCAGGATTTCCTGGGAGTTCCCAGGGATCTCTCACCTTCTCCACGTCCAGCAGGTCGCTCTCGTAGATCTCGGCGATGCCGATGTGGTGCTTGGCCGCGATGGTGAAACGGCCCTGGGGGAGAAACGGGGGAATCCAGGGAAAGCGGGAAATCCCGGGGAAAAACGGGAATATTCCGGGAAAAACGGGAATATTCCATGGCGAAATGGGAATATTCGGGGAAAAAATGGGGATATTCAACGGGAAAACAGCAGAGAAAACAGGGATAACTCACAGAAAAATGGGAAAATTGGCTGGAAAAATGGGAAAAATTCCACGGAAAAACGGGAAAATAATTCCGTGGGGAAAATGGGAAAAGAATTCCGTGGGAAAACGGGGATGTTCTGTGGAGAAATGGGAAAACTCTGGGAAAGACAGAGATCCCAAGGGATCCGGAGCTGCCCCAGGAATGGGAAAAACCCCAAATCCCAAAATCCCCCCCAGTCCCAAAGGATCCCCGGGAACGTCTCACCATGTCCGTGTAGATCTCGACGGCTCGGAGCAGGCAGTTCACGGCCTCTGGAAATCCGGGAAAAACAATGGGAATGGGGCCCAAAATCCTCGGGATCAGATCCCAAAATCCTCGGGATCAAACCCCCAAATCCTCGGGATCAAATCCCACAATCCTCGGGATCAAATCCCAAAATCCTCGGGATGAAACCCCAAAATCCTTGGGATCAAATCCCACAATCCTCGGGATCAAACCCCCAAATCCTCGGGATCAAACCCCCAAATCCTCGGGATCAAACCCCCAAATCCTCGGGATCAAATCCCACAATCCTCGGGATCAAACTCCACAATCCTCGGGATCAAACCCCCAAATCCTCGGGATCAAACCCCACAATCCTCGGGATCAAATCCCACAATCCTCGGGATCAAATCCCACAATCCTCGGGATCAAACCCCCAAATCCTCGGGATCAAACCCCCAAATCCTCGGGATCAAATCCCACAATCCTCGGGATCAAACTCCACAATCCTCGGGATCAAACCCCACAATCCTCGGGATCAAACCCCACAATCCTCGGGATCAAATCCCACAATCCTCGGGATCAAATCCCACAATCCCCGGGATCGGAGCCTGAATCCACAGAAATTCCACCCAACAAACTGAGGTTTGTTCCCAAAAACGTGGGAATTCTGCCCCAAAAACCAGGAATTCTGCCCCCCCAAGAAAGAGAATTTTCCCGAAAAACCCGGGAATTTTGCCCAGGGAAAGGAACTCTGCCCAAAACCGGCGGGAATTCCGCCCCAACAAGTGGGAATTCTGCCCAAGGAGAAAGGGAATTCTGCGTAAATACCCGGGAATTCTGCCCAAAATCCCGGGATCCGTGCCCAAACCCTGTGGGAATCCTGCCCAAAAAAGGGAATTTTGCCCCAGAAAATGGGAATCCTGCCCGAAAACCCGGGAATTTCACCCAAAAACCTGGGATTTGTGCCCAAAAGCTGGGAATTCTGCCCAAACCCCGCAGGAATTCCGCCCCAAGCCGGGCCCCATCTGCCGGCCCCGGAATTCCAACTGCAGCCCAGAATTCCCAGGGAAAACTGGGAAACTGGCAAAAATCTGGGAACTCTGGGGGGTTGGGGGAGGTCTGGGGAGAATTTTGGGAAATTCACTGGGAGGGAAAAGGATCTTGAGGGGATCTAAGAGAACTAAAAGGATCCCAAAGGGATCTCAGGAAACTTCCTGGGGGTTTCAGGAGGTTTCAACGGGATCGGGGCGGAATTGAACGGGATTGGGGCGGAATTTAACGGGATCGGGGCGGAATTGAACGGGATCGGGGCGGAATTTAACGGGATCGGGGCGGAATTGAACGGGATTGGGGAGGAATTTAACGGGATCGGGGCGGAATTGAACGGGATCGGGGCGGAATTTAACGGGATCGGGGCGGAATTGAACGGGATTGTTGTGGAATTTAACGGGATCGGGGCGGAATTTAACGGGATTGTTGTGGAATTTAACAGGATCGGGGCGGAATTTAACGGGATCGGGGCGGAATTTAACGGGATCGGGGCGGAATTGAACGGGATTGAGGTGGAATTTAACGGGACTGGGGTGGAATTTAACGGGATCGGGGCGGAATTGAACGGGATTGGGGTGGAATTTAATGGGATTTTAATGAGATTTGAATGGGATTTTAACGGGATTTTGACACGATTTCCCCAAAATTTCCCAGGACCCCGCCCAGATCCCACCTGAAGCGCCAGCCCCATCCCCCAAACCCCCCAAAATCCCCCAAAATCCCCAATTCTCGCCCAGTTCCCCCCAGTTCCCCTCACCCTGGGGATCAGCCTTCTTGAAGGCGTTGCCGGCGTCCACGAAGTTCATGGCGGCGTCGTGTTTGTTCTGCAGCTGCAGCTGGAGCTGGGCACTGCGGGAAAAGGCGGCCCCAGCCTCTGGGAACGGGGATTAATTACAAATACGGATGGTTATTAATCACTGCTGAGCGTTCCCGACGGGGTTTACACACGCGGTTTGCTCTGCAGCCGCAGCTGGAGCCGGGCAGCGCGGGAAAAGGCGGCCCCAGCCTCTGGGAACGGGGGAATTCAACGTATTGACGGCATTTAGACAATTCACGGCCGGGGTTTATCCACAGGATCGATGGGGTTTGTTCATCGACGGGATTTCCGAGATCGCTGAGCGGGAAAACGCGGCCCCAGCCTCCGGAAAATGGGGAAAATTCAATTTATCGACGGGATGGATCGCCCGGAAAGGGCTGGAAACAGCAGGAAAACCAATTCCCCCGTTCTCTGGGGGTGTCACCAAAACCTGGGAATTTCTTTTTCGGGGGAGGAGGAGGAGTTTTGGGTGGCTGGGGTCTCCAGAGGCTGGGGAGCGTTTCCAGCGATTCCGGGAGCTGGAAAAGGGGGATTTGGGGCTCTCACGGCTCCAGTTCTTGGCCATCTTGAAGAGGTTGGCGGCGCGGGTGAAGCTCTCGCAGGCCTCCTCCAGCCGGGACGAGCCCCTGGAACAACAACGGGACATCCGGGGGTTGGGGCATTTCGGGGCCTCGGGGGGCCTCGGGGAGAATTTCGGGAATTTGGGGGATTTTCGGGGAATTTGGGGGATTTTCGGGGCAGTTTTGAGGACTTTTTTGGGGGTTCTGCGGGTATTTCGGGGCTTTTTGTGGGAAATTTTGGGGGGAATTTTGGGGGTTTGGGGGGATTGGGGGAATTTTCGGGATTTTTCGGGGATTTAGGGGGCAATTCTGGGGGTTTTTAATAGGAATTTTGGGGGGTTTTGGGGTGAATTCCGGGGGTTTTGTGGGAATTTTGGGGGCTCTGGGGCGTTTCGGGGAGCGGGAGGTGGGAAAATGGGAACGGGGGAGGATTTTGAGGAGCTGGGAGGGGCCCGGGCTGGGAAAAGCGGAATTCGGGGCGGGGAAAAGGGAACGGGAGGAGTTTGGCCGAGACCGGGCCGGGCAAAGAGAACCCCGGGCGGTCGGGGAGGGATCTGGGCTGGGAGAAGCGGGGACCGGGGCGATTCCGAGGGAGAAACGCCGCCCGATCGCCGCCGCCGCCCGCTGGCCCCTCACCACTGTCCGTCCCCCTTCCCGCCTTCTCCCCCCTCAGGCCGCCGCGCCTCGCCCTCCGCGGCGCTCCCGGGGCCGGGGCGGCCCGCACGCACCCGAAGAGGCCCCCGAGGAAGGACTGAGCGCCCCGGACCTTCCGCTCGGCCTCGCCCAGGAGCCGCTGCGCCTCCGCCTCCTTCCCCGCCGCCGCCATGACGGCGCCGCCGCCGCCTCACGTGACCCCGCGCGCCGTCACGTGACCCGGCGCCGCCCAGCGGGCGCGAGGACTGCGCGGCGACGCCGGGGCGTGGTCTATGCAAATGAGGGGTCGCCGTTGAGCCGCTGCGTTTGGGGCGTGGTTTATGCTAATGAACACCGCGCGGGGGTGCGATTTATGCTAATTAACACCGCGGGGGGGGGGGGACGTAGATTAGGTCTAGGGGTCGACGCTGGTCCGCGTTGGGGCGTGGTTTATGTAAATTAAGCCTCAGAACCGGCGGTCTGCCACTCGGGGCGGGGTTTATGCTAATACGCGACGTTTTGGCGTGGTTTACGCTAATGTACAGGTGATGGGCGTGGTTTATGCTAATACAAAGCGCACGAGGCGCGGTTTGCTCTAATGTACGGGCAACGGGCGCGGTCTGTCAAAAGACACTCCTCGTTGGGCGTGGTCTATGCTAATGAGAGGTCCCCGGAGGGGGGGCCTGGCCGCCGAGGCGCCAGCGCGGGGGGGCGTGTCCATTCTAATGCCTGTCCGGGGGCGCGGTTTATGTAAATGCAATCCCGCTCCCTCCCCGGCCGGGGGGGGCCCGTCGTCCCGGGGGGGGGTCCCGGCAAAGCCCCCGGCGCGTTGCCGGCGCCGCCCCGGCGGGGTTCGGGCGCCGGCGGCGGCGGCGGGAGCGGCGGCCGCGATCAGGCAGCGCCGCGAACCCCTAAATGGCGTCGCCCGGCGGGGTCCTGGCGGCGGCGCCCGTGCGGGGGCGCCTGGGAGACCCCGCGCCCGGGCGCCGCTGAAGGCCTCACGGTGAGTCCGCCGCCAATAGAACGGAATTGCACCGAGGGCGGCCGCGGCGCCGCCCCCGCGCCCGGCGCGGCCTCATCGGCCCGCGGGCGGCCCCGGCGCGGGCCCGGGCGGCGGGCGCGCCGCGGAGAGCCCCGGGGCCGCGGCCGCGCCGAGCCCCGCGGGACCGGGGGGGGGGCGGGGCCGCCTCGGGAGCCGGCGGGCCCCGCGGGCTGGGGGAGGGGAGGGCGCGGGGTGGGGCCTTCGGCCTCGGCCTCCTCCTCCTCCCGGGGCTGGTAGCGGTGGGGCTGCGGGGCTCCTTCGTCTTCCTCGTCTTCGTCTTGCCCCTGTTCTGCTCTTCCTCCTCCTCCTCCTTCTCCGGGGGCTGTTAGTGGGGCTGCGGCTCTTCCTCCTCATCCTCGTCTTCCTCATCCTCCTCCTCGTCCCCCTCGTCTTCCTCCTGTTCCTGTTGCTGGCGTGGGTTTTCCTCCTCATCCTCCTCATCCTCCTCATCCTCCTGCCCTGCTCTTCCTGCTCTTCCTCCTCTGCTGCTGCTGCTGCTCCTGCTCTTCCTCATCCTCGTTTTCTTCCTGCTCTTCCTCCTCTTGCTCCTGCTCTTCCTCACGGGCTCAGTCCCGGCGCTGCCCCTTGGCTGCTTCTGTGCCCTCATCTTCCTCCTCTTCCTCCCCCTCTGCTCGTGCTCAGGCCTTTGGCAAGGAGCTGTCACTGTGCGGCCTTCCTCCTCCTCCTCCTCCTCCTCCTCCTCCTCGCTGGGGGAGCTGCTGCTCTTGGGAATCGGTGCTGGAGCCGTCCTGCTCTTCCTCCTCCTCCTCCTCCTCCTCCTCCTCCTCAGGAGCGGCTCTGGGGGTGTCCCAGCTCTGGCTCTGTGTGGGGGGCCTTCCTCCTCCTCCTCCTCCTCCTCCTCCTCCTCCTCCTCCTCCTCCTCAGGAGCGGCTCTGGGGGTGTCCCAGCTCTGGCTCTGTGTGGGGGGCCTTCCTCCTCCTCCTCCTCCTCCTCCTCCTCCTCCTCCTCCTCCTCCTCCTTTCCCTTTCTTCCTCCTCCTCATCTTCTCTTCAGCCTCGTTTCCCTCCTCCTCCTCATCCAGGGATTCAGTTCTGGAGCTGCCCCGGCCTGTCCCTCTGCCCTTCCTCCTCCTCCTCCTCCTCCTCCTCCTCCTGCCCGTGTCCCAGCCGTGTCCGTTGCTTTGGGCTCCCCAGTTTTCCCCAAATCCCGGGAATTTCCCCGGATTCCGGCCCCGTGTGTCAATGAACGGCCCCGGAGCGTCCTGGAGGGGCCCGGGTTGTCCCGGAGCTCTCCCCGTTCCGTCCAGGAATTCCCGACGTTTGGGGGGAATCCCAGAAATTGGGTGCTTGTTTGGGGAATTCCGAGGCGGTTTGTGTGGTTCTCTTTAGGAATCCCGGAAATTTTGTTGGGATTTTCGTGGGAATTCTGTGAGGGTTCGGGGAATTCCGAGGTGGTTTTGCTCCGGAGGGAAACTGAGGCACGGCTGGGGTGGGTTTTCCAGGAATTCCGGGAATTCTGGGATTTGGGGGCCGGAATTGTGCCCTGGAGTAACCCCTGAGGACGGGGCTGGACACTGAGCATCAGGCTCGGAGTATCCCCGGAGTATCCCCGGAGTATCCCCGGAGTATCCCTGGAGTACGGGGCTGGGAGTGGGGATTGTGGCTCCGAGTATCCCCGGAGTATCCCTTGAGTACCCAGCTGGATGTGGGGCTTCCGCCTCGGAGCAACCCCTGAGCGTCCCGGGAGTAACCGCGGAGTTCCCGCAGGGTACGGGGCTGGAGTGGGGATTGTGCCGCGTGCAACCCCTGAGCAGGAGTTTGGGGCCGGAATTCCAGCCTGGAGTAACCCCGGAGTAAATTCCAGACTGGGAATGGGAATTCTGGGAGCCTTTGGCTGCTTTTCCTTGGGAATTCCAGGAAGGAACGGGAATGGTGGGGATCAGCCCGTTCCCGGAGGGATTTTTCGGGAACGCTGGGGGAAAAAACCAGGAAAAGGATCCCAAAACCTGGCGGTTTTCTGGGATTGTTGTCAGGGATTTTTCCAGGATTTTTTTGTGATTTTCCAGGACGTTTCCGGGGTTTTCCATGGAAAAGTGACGCTGTGGGTAGAATCAGGAAAAAAGCAGGAAAAAGGCCCCAATTCCCGGGGATTTTCCCGGGGTTTTTCCGGAGTGTTCCATGGCGAACGTGTCGTTGCAGGTGACATGGATGATGAAGACGGCCGGTGCCTGTTAGATGTCATCTGGTGAGTTCGGGAATTCCGGAATTCCGGCCGGGAAAAATGGGAATGGCCAAATAAACCCAGAGGGAAAACACCCCGAAAATGGGGATTGTCCCAGGAATTGTCCGAAGTGGGCGGGAAATGCCCCAAAAAAGGGTGGGAGCTGTCTCAAAAACGTTGGGAAGAGTTCCCGAAACGGCTGGAAATCCCCAGAAGCGGGAATTGTCCTAAGAAAAGGTGGGAATGGGGCTGGAGAAATGGGAATGTCCCCAGAAAAAGGCCGGAATTGTCCTAAAAATGCGGGAAACGTCCCCAGGGTGGCGCCGATCCCTGGGAAATGCGGAATTCTGGGATAAATTCCTGGAATCCTCTCCCTGATCTTCTCCTCCCTCCCGTTTCCCCAGCGACCCGCAGGCCCTGAACGATTTCTTGCATGGATCCGAGAAGGTGAGTGACCTTTGACCCCCCCAATTCCCAGTGTTCCTTGAAAATTCCTCTTTTTTTCCCCATCAATCCCAGCCGTCCCCATCCACAGGCCCCGCCCTGGTCAGGTTCTATTTTTTCAGGAATTTTTTTCCCATTTTTTCCCCCGTTCTCCCTCATGTTTTACCCATTTTCTGTTTTTTTTATTTTTTTCCCGTGCTTTCCCTTTCTTTTCCCCATTTTCCCCGTTTTCCCCCCGGAATTCCCAGTAATTTCTGTGGTTCTCGTTCCAGATCGACAGCGACGATCTCCTGGACAACTCAGGGGATGCCGCCAGCGCCTTCTTCGAGGGGGCCGGGGTAGGTGCCCCAGATTCCCCAAAACTCCCCAACTTTGGGCAGAAAAATCCGCTTCTTTACAAATTGCTTGGAGGTTTTTTTCCTCCGGGCGGATTTGGATCCAGGATTTAAAACAAACAAAAAAAAAAAAGCGGGAAAAAAATGGGGAGAAAACAGGAAAAAGTTGGGCAAAAAAAAGGTGGGAAAAGCGGGCGGGAAAACGGGCAAAACAACCTGGCAAAAAGTGGGAAAAAATGGGAAAGAATTGGGAAAAGAAACGGGGAAATTGGGGAAAAGAGGCGGAGCCAAATTCCCACGGGGAGCTGGGAAAACTGGGGAAAAAGCGGCTCAAAATTCCGCCCCGGAGGAGGGGAATTCCCGATTTCCCACATTTGCCCAGAAAGTCCCGTTGGGTTCCCTTGGATCCTGTTGGGTTCTCTTGGGCTCCATTGGATCCGGTTGGCTTCTGTTGGATCCCATTGGATCCTGTTGGATCCCCTTGGGCTCCATTGGATCCCGTTGGGTTCGGTTGGGTTCCATTGGGTCCCATTGGATCCCGTTGGGTTCCATTGGATCCCATTGGATCCCATTGGGTCCCGTTGGGTTCCCTTGGGCTCCATTGGATCCCGTTGGGTTCCATTGGATCCCATTGGGTCCCATTGGGTCCTGTTGGGTTCCCTTGGGCTCCATTGGATCCCGTTGGGTTCCATTGGATCCCATTGGGTCCCATTGGGTCCCGTTGGGTTCCCTTGGGCTCCATTGGATCCCGTTGGGGTCGATTGGGTCCCATTGGGTCCCATTGGGATCGGTTGGGTCCCATTGGGTCCCGTTGGGTTCCCTTGGGCTCCATTGGATCCCGTTGGGGTCGATTGGGTCCCATTGGGTCCCATTGGGATCGGTTGGGTCCCATTGGGTCCCGTTGGGTTCCCTTGGGCTCCATTGGATCCCGTTGGGGTCGATTGGGTCCCATTGGGTCCCGTTGGGTTCCGGTTGATCCCATTGGGTTCCATTGGATCCTGTTGAGCCCCCTTGGGTTCCGTTGGGTTCGGCTGAGCTCCGTTGGGTTCCATTCAGTTCCGTTGGGTTCCGTTGGGTCCTGTCGGCTTCTACTGGCTCCTCTTGGCTTCCCTCGGCCCTTTTTGGGTCCGGCTGAACCCCGTTGGGTCCCGTTGGGTCCCCCCGGGCCCCCCCTGACTGCGCGCCGCCGTCCCTCCCCTCAGCTCCACGGGCAGGAGGCGGCGGGGAACCCCCTGAGCTCGGAAGCCAACCAGCCGTCGGGCAGCGTGGACCTGGACTTCCTGGAGGATGACATCCTGGGCTCGCCCGGCGGCGGCGGCGGCGGCGCGGGCGCCGAGCAGCCGTGCGACATCCTGCAGCAGAGCCTGCAGGAGGCCAACATCACCGAGCAGACGCTGGAGGCCGAGGCCGAGCTGGACCTGGGCTCCTTCCAGCTGCCGGCGCTGCAGCCCGTGGTGCAGGCGGCCGACGGGACGCCGCAGATCTTCTCGGGCGGCGCCGACCTGCTGGGCCTGCAGCCCCCGGCCGTGCTGGCGCCGCAGGCGCTGGTGCAGCCGCCCGACGTGGTCAACAAGGCCATCAGCGTGCAGCCCTTCCTGCAGCAGGTGGGGCTGGGCAACGTCACCATCCAGCCGCTGCCCAACCTGCCGGGGCTGCCCAACGGGAGCCCGGGCGGGGCGCTGGGGCTGGGCCCCATCCAGGTGGTGGGCCAGCAGGTGATGGCCATCAACCAGCCGGCCGCGCCGCAGCTGCTGGCCAAGCCGGCGCCCGTGGCGGCCGTGGGCGGCTACATCGCGCAGCCCGAGGCGGCGGCGGCGCAGGGCGCGGGCCTGGTGATCCAGAAGAGCCTCCCGGCCGCGGCCAGCACCACGCTCAACGGCAGCTCCGTGTTCGGCGGCGTGTCGGCGGCGGCGGCGCCGCTGACCGTGACCTCGGGGCTGGGCGGCTCGCTGGTGCCGGCGCCCAACGTCATCATCCACCGCACGCCCACGCCCATCCAGCCCAAACCCGCCGGCGTGCTGCAGCAGAAGCTTTACCAGATCACGCCCAAGCCCTTCCCGCCCGCCGGCGCCCTGGCCCTGCCGGGGGAGCCGCCGGCCAAGCCCCAGCCCAACCTGACCTTCATGGCCGGCAAGGCCGCGCCCAACGTGGTGCTGCAGGGCTTCCCGCCCAACGTCTTCAAGCCTCCGCCGCCGCAGCCGCCGGCGCTGGGCAAGTCCATGAGCGTGCACGTGCTCAACCAGGGCGGCTCCATCGTCATCCCGGCGCAGCCCTTCCAGGGCCAGAACCAGTTCCTGCTGCCGGGCCAGCTGGCCGGCGCCTCGGCCGTGCCGCTGCCGCAGCCGCTCTCAGCCCTGCCGGCCAACGTGGGCGGGCAGCTGCTGCCGGGCGCCGGCCAGGCTCACATCATCGCCGGCCAGGGCGCCGGCGCGCAGCTCCTGGCCAACCCGGCGCTGCCGGCGCAGCTGCTCAACCAGAACCTGGCCGGGCAGCTGAACCTGGGCCCGGTGCTGGCGTCGCCGGGCGCGGCCGGCACGGCGCACATCCTGTCGGCGGCGCCCATCCAGCTGCAGGCCGGGCAGGCGGCGCCGGCGCTCTTCCAGATGCCGGTGTCGCTGGCCGGGCCGCTGCCCAGCCCCGGCTCGGCGGCGCCGGCGCCCACGGTGATCCAGGGCGTGACCCTGGCCGGCCCGGTGACCATGCTGAACGCCGGGGACGGGCCGGGCGCCGCCGCGGGCGTCCCGGCCGCCGGCAGTCCCGCCGGGGACGGGGGCTCGGCGGCCGCGGCGCCGGGAGGAGCGCAGGGCAGCCCCGGCGCGGCCGGCAGCCCCGAGAAGATCCTGCTGGGCACCGCGGCGGCGCCGGCGGCGCCAGGCCTGGGGCAGGACGGCGTGCCCATGTTCCTGCAGCAGGTGAGGGGGACGGGACGGGGGTCGCGGGATTTGGGGATTCCTGGGCGCCGAGAGTCCCGGGGTCTGGGGATTCCCGGGATCCGGGGATTCCCGGGATTTGGGGATTCCCGGGATTCAGGGGTTCCCGGGATTCGGGGGTTCCCGGGATTCGGGGGTTCCCGGGATTTGGGGGTTCCCGGGATTCGGGGATTCCCGGGATTCGGGGATTCCCGGGATTCGGGGGTTCCCGGGATTCGGGGATTCAGGGGTTCCTCACATTCTGGGGTTCCCGGGACCCGAGGATTCCCAGGGTTGTGGGGAGTTTGTGGCGTTGTGGAGTTCCCAGGATCTGGGGAATTCCCAGGATTTCCTGGATTCAGGGATTTCCAGCGTTGGAAGGATTCCTAGGATTTGGAGATTCCTTGGATTCGGGAATTCCCGGGGTTCTGGCGTTCCCAGGGTTGGGGGATTCCCCGGGATTTGGGGATTCTCAAGATTCGACATTCCCGGGAAGGTTTTGGGGTTTTCCCGGGATGATCCCAAATCCACGCTCGGCTCCCGGCTTTTCTTCCCAGCAAAAGAAATTTGGGAAAATCCCGAATTCCTGTGTGGGATCCGTCCCGTGGAGCCACCGGGATTTGGGTGGGAGTGGGGGAGAAGGAGCAGAAAACTGGGATCCGGGCGTGGAAATCTGGGATCCAGGAATGGAAAATTGGGATCCAGGCGTGGAAATTTGGCGTCCAGGGGTGGAAAGTTTGGATCCAACCAGAAAATCGGGATCCAGGCGCGGAAACTTGGCGTCCAGGGGCAGAAAACTGGGATCCAGGCGTGGAAATTTGGCGTCCAGGGGTGGAATTTTGGGATCCAGGCCCGGAAAATCCAGGGTCCAACCAGTAATTCGGGATCCCGGAGCGGGAATTTGGGATCTGGCCGCGCATCCGGGAATCTCCCAGCCCTGATCCCGCCCCGGATCTGTTTTTCCCACTGGATCTCCCGGAATTTTTCCAATCCGGGATTTTTCCAGCCTTTTTGGTTTTTTTTCTTTTTTTGCCCCTAAAATCCCAAAATTCCCGGTTTTTTCCCAGTTTTTTGCCAATTTTCCCAATTTTCTGGCCGCTCTGCTCGCTTGGCGCTCACTAACCCGCAACGCTGCTGCTGCCCCTCCCCTGCTCCGGCCCCAAAACCCCCGAAATTTGCCCCAAAATCCCCGAAATTCGTCCCAAAATCCC
The DNA here is from genome assembly GCF_029207755.1 of Chamaea fasciata. Classification (NCBI taxonomy): domain Eukaryota; kingdom Metazoa; phylum Chordata; class Aves; order Passeriformes; family Sylviidae; genus Chamaea; species Chamaea fasciata. The sequence goes on from NW_027094331.1 coordinate 108,930, forward strand.
CGAAATTTGTCCCAAAATCAAGGGGATCCCTCCCAGGTCCCCCCCGGAATGGGAAGGGGAAAGGCAGGACTGGGGATTGGGAAAGGCAGGAATGGGGATTTGGGAAAAGCAGGAATGGGGATTGGGAAAAGCAGGAATGGGGATTTTCCCCTCCTGGAGCCGCTCTGGGCACGCCCCGGGGCCCTTTGGAGAATTTCCAGCTGAATAATCCCGGATTTTCCTCCAGAAATTCCCTTTCCCCCTGGGGTCGGATTCGGGGTTTCGCACCTTCCCGAGCCGAGCTGGGATTTCGCACCTTCCCAAGCCGAGAATTCCCGGGTTTTTTTTGGGTTTTTTCCCCCCAAATTCCCTTTTCCCCCTGGGGTCAGATTCAGGATTTTGGACCTTCCCAAGCTGAGAATTCCCTTTTTTTCTTTTCCCCAATTCCCTTTCCCCCTGGGGTCAGACTCGGGCTTTCGCACCTTCCCGAGCCGAGCTGGGATTTCGGACCTTCCCAAGCCGAGAATTCCCGTGTTTTTGGGGTTTTTTCCCCCCCAAATTCCCTTTCCCCCCTGGGGTCAGACTCGGGCTTTCGCACCTTCCCAAGCCGAGCTGGGATTTCGCACCTTCCCAAGCCGAGAATTCCCGGGTTTTTTTGGGTTTTTTTCCCCAAATTCCCTTTCCCCCCTGGGGTCAGATTCGGGGTTTCGGACCTTCCCAAGCTGAGAATTCCCTTTTTTTTCTTTTCCCCAATTCCCTTTTCCCCCCTCGGGGTCAGATTCGGGCTTTCGCACCTTCCCGAGCCGAGCTGGGATTTCGGACCTTCCCAAGCCGAGAATTCCCGTGTTTTTGGGTTTTTTTCTCCCCAAATTCCCTTTCCCCCTGGGGGTCAGACTCGGGCTTTCGCACCTTCCCGAGCCGAGCTGGGATTTCGGACCTTCCCAAGCCGAGAATTCCCGTGTTTTTGGGTTTTTTTCCCCCCCAAATTCCCTTTCCCCCCTGGGGTCAGACTCGGGCTTTCGCACCTTCCCGAGCCGAGCATCCCCCTTTCCCCCACGGCTCCCCTTTCCCCGCTCCTCGCCCGCACTAACCTCGCTCTTCCTCTCCTTGTGTTGCAGCCCAAACTCCCCGCGGCGTCCCCGGGGGACCCCCAGCCCCCCATCTCCTCGCAGCCGCCCCCCGGCTCCTCGCAGCCGCCCCCCGGCTCCTCGCAGCCGCCCCCCGGCTCCTCGCAGCCGCCGGCGCGGCCCCCGTCGCAGCCGCAGCCGCCGGCGCGGCCGCGCTCCCGGCCGCCCTCGCAGCCCCGGCCGCCCTCCGAGCCGCCCCAGGGCGTTTTCGGGGTCTCCGCCTTCGCCGAGGGCGCCGAGCAGCCGCCGGGCGCCGCCGCTCCGCAGGGCGCGCCCGGCCCGCAGCGCTTCCCGCTCAAGGCTTCGCTGCTGCTGCCCCCGGAGCATCCCCGCGGCTTCTCCCTGGCCCCGGCGGCTTTCCAGCCTCTGCCCGCCAAGGGCCAGGACAGGTTCCAGCAGGTAATCCGAAATAAAGGCCCCCCCGGACAAAAAAAATCCTCCCGAAAAATCCCCCCCGAAAAAAATCCCCCCGAAAAAAAATCCCTGAAAAAATCCTCTGAAAAAAAATCATCCTCTGAAAAAAACAAAAAAAATCCCCCCGAAAAAAAAAAAACACCCAAATATCTCAAAAAAAAACCCCCCAAAAAAATTCCCGGAGAAAATCCGGTGGAGAAATCCCGCGAGTTCCAAATGTTCCCAAAAATCCTGGAGAGGTTCTGGCCGGGAAATCCCCAAAATCCCAAATATCCTGGAGGGAGCCCAGCGGGTAAATCCGGATGAGAAATAATCCCAAAAATTCTGGGGAGTTCCGGGGGAATCCCAAATATTCTCAAAATCCCCGGGAATTGCGGGAATTCCCGCAGGGAAATCCCAACAGGAATTCCCAGAATTCCCATTTTCCAGCGAAAATCCCAAATTCGGGCCTGTGCTCAGGTCCCCCCTGGATTTGGGATTTGGGGATTCAGGGATTGGATCCTGCTGGATTTGGGATTTGGGGATTCAGGGATTGGATCCCGCTGGATTTGGGATTTGGGGATTCAGGGATTGGATCCCACTGGATTTGGGATTTGGGGATTCAGGGATTGGATCCTGCTGGATTTGGGATTTGGGGATTCAGGGATTGGATCCCGCTGGATTTGGGATTTGGGGATTCAGGGATTGGATCCCGCTGGATTTGGGATTTTGGGTGTTCCCAGCCAGTTCCTGACGGGATTTGGGTTTTCGGGCCGTTCCTGACGGTGGTTTTGGGGTGATTTGGGGCGGTTTTGGGGCCATTCCTGACAGTGGTTTTGGGGTGATTTGGGATGTTTTCGGGCCGTTCCTGACGGTGGTTTTGGGGTGATTTGGGGCGGTTTTGGGGCCGTTCCTGACGGTGGTTTTGGGGTGATTTGGGGCGGTTTTGGGGCCGTTCCTGACGGTGGTTTTGGGGTGATTTGGGATGTTTTTGGGCCGTTCCTGACGGTGGTTTTGGGGTGATTTGGGGCGGTTTTGGGGCCGTTCCTGACGGTGGTTTTGGGGTGATTTGGGGCGTTTTGGGCCGTTCCTGACGGTGGTTTTGGGGTGATTTGGGATGTTTTTGGGCCGTTCCTGACGGTGGTTTTGGGGTGATTTGGGGCGGTTTTGGGCCGTTTCTGACGGTGGTTTTGGGGTGATTTGGGGCGGTTTTGGGGCCGTTCCTGACGGTGGTTTTGGGGTGATTTGGGGCGGTTTTGGGCCGTTCCTGACGGTGGTTTTGGGGTGATTTGGGGCGGTTTTGGGCCGTTCCTGACGGTGGTTTTGGGGTGATTTGGGGCGTTTTCGGGCCATTCCTGACGGTGGTTTTGGGGTGATTTGGGGCGTTTTCGGGCCGTTCCTGACGGTGGTTTTGGGGTGATTTGGGGCGTTTTTGGGCCGTTCCTGACGGTGGTTTTGGGGTGATTTGGGGCGTTTTTGGGCCGTTCCTGACGGTGGTTTTGGGGTGATTTGGGGCGTTTTTGGGCCGTTCCTGACGGTGGTTTTGGGGTGATTTGGGATGTTTTTGGACTGTTCCTGACGGTGGTTTTGGGGTGATTTGGGATGTTTTCGGGCCATTCCTGACGGTGGTTTTGGGGTGATTTGGGGCGTTTTTGGGCCGTTCCTGACGGTGGTTTTGGGGTGATTTGGGGCGTTTTCGGGCCGTTCCTGACGGTGGTTTTGGGGTGATTTGGGATGTTTTTGGGCCGTTCCTGACGGTGGTTTTGGGGTGATTTGGGGCGTTTTCGGGCCGTTTCTGACGGTGGTTTTGGGGTGATTTGGGGCTTTTTCGGGGCCGTTCCTGACGGTGGTTTTGGGGTGATTTGGGGCGGTTTTGGGGCCGTTCCTGACGGTGGTTTTGGGGTGATTTGGGATGTTTTTGGGGCCGTTCCTGACGGTGGTTTTGGGGTGATTTGGGATGTTTTTGGGCCGTTCCTGACGGTGGTTTTGGGGTGATTTGGGGCGGTTTTGGGGCTGTTCCTGACTGTGGTTTTGGGGTGATTTGGGGCGTTTTCGGGGCCGTTCCTGACGGTGGTTTTGGGGTGATTTGGGGCGTTTTCGGGCTGTTCCTGACGGTGGTTTTGGGGTGATTTGGGGCGGTTTTGGGCCGTTTCTGACGGTGGTTTTGGGGTGATTTGGGGCGGTTTTGGGCCGTTCCTGACGGTGGTTTTGGGGTGATTTGGGGCGGTTTTGGGCCGTTCCTGACGGTGGTTTTGGGGTGATTTGGGATGTTTTTGGGCCGTTCCTGACGGTGGTTTTGGGGTGATTTGGGGCGGTTTTGGGGCCGTTCCTGACGGTGGTTTTGGGGTGATTTGGGATGTTTTTGGGCCGTTCCTGACGGTGGTTTTGGGGTGATTTGGGGCGGTTTTGGGGCCGTTCCTGACGGTGGTTTTGGGGTGATTTGGGATGTTTTTGGGGCCGTTCCTGACGGTGGTTTTGGGGTGATTTGGGGCGTTTTTGGGCCGTTCCTGACGGTGGTTTTGGGGTGATTTGGGGCGGTTTTGGGCCGTTCCTGACGGTGGTTTTGGGGTGATTTGGGATGTTTTTGGGCCGTTCCTGACGGTGGTTTTGGGGTGATTTGGGATGTTTTTGGGCCATTCCTGACGGTGGTTTTGGGGTGATTTGGGGCGGTTTTGGGCCGTTCCTGACGGTGGTTTTGGGGTGATTTGGGGCGTTTTTGGGCCGTTCCTGACGGTGGTTTTGGGGTGATTTGGGATGTTTTTGGGCCGTTCCTGACGGTGGTTTTGGGGTGATTTGGGATGTTTTTGGGCCATTCCTGACGGTGGTTTTGGGGTGATTTGGGATGTTTTTGGGCCATTCCTGACGGTGGTTTTGGGGTGATTTGGGATGTTTTTGGGGCCGTTCCTGACGGTGGTTTTGGGGTGATTTGGGATGTTTTCGGGGCCGTTCCTGACGGTGGTTTTGGGGTGATTTGGGGCGGTTTTGGGCTGTTCCTGACGGTGGTTTTGGGGTGATTTGGGATGTTTTCGGGCCGTTCCTGACGGTGGTTTTGGGGTGATTTGGGATGTTTTCGGGGCCGTTCCTGACGGTGGTTTTGGGGTGATTTGGGGCGTTTTCGGGCCGTTCCTGACGGTGGTTTTGGGGTGATTTGGGGCGGTTTTGGGGCCGTTCCTGACGGTGGTTTTGGGGTGATTTGGGGCAGTTTTGGGCCGTTCCTGACGGTGGTTTTGGGGTGATTTGGGGCGGTTTCGGGCCGTTCCTGACGGTGGTTTTGGGGTGATTTGGGATGTTTTCGGGCCGTTCCTGACGGTGGTTTTGGGGTGATTTGGGATGTTTTTGGGCCGTTCCTGACGGTGGTTTTGGGGTGATTTGGGGCGTTTTTGGGCCGTTTCTGACGGTGGTTTTGGGGTGATTTGGGGCGTTTTCGGGGCCGTTCCTGACGGTGGTTTTGGGGTGATTTGGGATGTTTTCGGGGCCGTTCCTGACGGTGGTTTTGGGGTGATTTGGGGCGTTTTCGGGCCGTTCCTGACGGTGGTTTTGGGGTGATTTGGGGCGTTTTCGGGCCGTTCCTGACGGTGGTTTTGGGGTGATTTGGGGCGGTTTTGGGGCCGTTCCTGACGGTGGTTTTGGGGTGATTTGGGGCGGTTTTGGGCCATTCCAACGGGAGGTCTGGGGCTGTGTTCCAGGTGCCCCAGGGGCTGCTGCTGCAGCCGAAGCCGCCCCCGTCCAGCCCGGCCCCGTTCCCGGCCCCGGCCGCTCCCGTCCTGGTGCCGGCGGCTCCGGCCGCGCCCGGCCCCGCCCTGGGGGCCAACGGCACCGCCACGGCCTCAGGTGGGTGCGCTATCGCGACATCCCCGCGTCGTGACGTCCCCATGTCCCGATATCGCGACATCCCCGCGTCGTGACCTCCCAGAATCCCCGTGCCCGGTGCCGTCCCCGTGTCCCCTTTTCCCCGCAGGTGCCTCCGCCCCGGCGCAGCCGAAGCCGTTCCCATTTTCCCATTCCCGTTCTCCCTGTTGGAATTCCCGTTTTCCCCTCAGGTGCTGCTGCCCTGGCAGATCCCGAGCCGTTCCCGCTTTCCCCTTTTCCCGTTCCCGTTTTAATTCCCATTTTTCCTGCAGGTTCCTCCGCCCCGGCCTCTGCCTCTGCTGTTCCCGTTCCCGTCGGCAAAGGAGCTGCAGGAAATCCCGGGAAATCCGGGCCGGCTCTTCCGGCCCCGCAGCCCGGCCAGGTCAGCCACGGCCCCGGAGTTCTCCCGGGTTTATTTCATGGAATTTCCCCTCTTTTCCCGATTTATTTCTTGGCTTTCCTCCCCTTTTCCCAGTTCCTTCCGTGGAATTTCCCCTTTCTTCCTCCTATTTCTGGGCCTTTTCCCGAATTTATTTCTTGGATTTTCCCCTTCCCTTTCCCTATTTTCACCTTTAATTCCAGTTTTCCCTTCTTCCGTCCCAGTTTTCCCACCTTAATTCCCGGTTTTCCCGATTTTTTCCCCTTTTTCTGTTTTTTCCCAATTGTTTCCCCGCTTTAATCCCCAGTTTTCCCGGTTTTTTTCACTCTTCCCTCCTCTATTTTCTCCTGTTTTTTCCCCCAATTTTTTCCCAATGTTTTTCCCGCTTTTCCGCAGGTGAAGCCGGGAGGGATCAAAGGCCCCGCCCAACCCTCGGGGGGCGGGAAAGGCGCCCAGGCCCCGCCCATGGTGAGTCCCAAAATCCTGGGAATTCTCCCAAAAATCCTGGGAATCGGCCCCAGAAATCCCGGGAATTCCCCCCAAATCTGGGAATTGGCCCCAGAATTTCGGGAACTCGCCGCAATCTCCCGGGGTTTTCACCCCAAAATCCCTGGAATTCGGCCCAAATCTTGGGCTTTTCGCCCCGAAATCTGGGAATGTGCCCCAAATCCTGGGAATTCTGCCCAAAATGTGGGAATTCTCCGCAGCTGGAGGCGAAGCTGGCGCTGAAGAAGCCGCCGGTGCTGCAGCCCAGCAAGGAGGCCTGGTAAGCGACTGGGAGCGCTGGGAATTCCGGGAATTCCGGCTGGAAACGGGGAATTCTGTCCCCGTTTGCGCGGAGGTCCGGGCGTTCCGCCCGTATCCGCGCGATCGCCGGGGAGTCGCGTCCCTGCCGACGCCGGGAATTCCGGGAGCTGCGGCCCCGGCGCGTTCCCACCCCGCGGAATTCTCCCCCGCAGCCTCCTGGAGCAGCTGCACAAGCACCAGGGCTCGGTGCTGCAGCCCGAGTTCCGCACGCCCTTCCGCTCCGTGGGCGACGCGCTGCGCCGCCTGCTGCCCTACCACGTCTACCAGGGCGTGCTGCCGGGGGAGGCCGACTGCAGGAGAGGTGGGGAACGGCGATGCCGGGATGGCGGCCGCGTCGGGGCTGGGAGCGCCGCGAGAGGCGCGAGCGTCAGCGTGAGGGGGCCCTTCGCCCCGCTCTGCTGTTCCCGCTCCCTGTCCCCCATTCCCCACGTCCCAAATCCCCCATCCCCGGATCCCAATTCCCGTGTCCCCCTTCCCATTCCCCCATTCCCCCAGTCCCATTCCCCACGTCCCAATCCCCCATCCCCGGATCCCAATTCCCGTGTCCCCCTTCCCATTCCCCCATTCCCCCAGTCCCATTCCCCACGTCCCAAATCCCCCATCCCCGGATCCCAATTCCCGTGTCCCCCTTCCCATTCCCCCATTCCCCCAATCCCATTCCCATTCCCCACGTCCCAAATCCCGCATCCCCGGATCCCAATTCCCGTGTCCCCCTTCCCATTCCCCCGTTCCCCCAGTCCCATTCCCCACGTCCCAATCCCCCATCCCCGGATCCCAATTCCCGTGTCCCCCTTCCCATTCCCCCGTTCCCCCAGTCCCATTCCCCACGTCCCAATCCCCCATCCCCGGATCCCAATTCCCGTGTCCCCCTTCCCAATCCCCCATTCCCCCAGTCCCATTCCCCACGTCCCAAATCCCCCATCCCCGTTTCCCGTCCCCAATCCCTCGCTTCCCGACCTCCCGGGTCCCAACGCCGTTTCCCGGCCCGCAGTGGACGAGGAGTTTGAGGCGGTGTCGGAGCAGCTGCTGCGCCGCACGCGGGCCATGCTCAACAAGTACCGGCTGCTGCTGCTCGAGGAGTCGCGGGTGAGGCGGGACCCCGCCCCGGGATTCCCCTGGGATTCCCCCGGGATTCCCCCCGGGATTCCCCCCGGGATTCCCTCAGAGCCCGGGATTCCCCCATGGGATTCCCCATGGGATTCCCCACGGGACCCCGCCCCGGGATTCCCCCAGGATTCCCCGCCGGATTCCCCCCGGGATTCCCTCAGAGCCTGGGATTTCCCTACGGGATTCCCCCGGGATTCCCCCCGGGATTCCCCACAGGATTCCCTCAGAGCCTGGGATTTCCCTACGGGATTCCCCCGGGATTCCCCACGGGATTCCCCTGGGATTCCCCACGGGATTCCCCACGGGATTCCCTGCCAGATTCCCCACGGGATTCCCTCAGAGCCTGGGATTCCCCCTGGGATTCCCCCCGGGATTCCCCATGGGACCCTGCCCCGGGATTCCCCGCCAGATTCCCCACAGGATTCCCTCAGAGCCTGGGATTTCCCTACGAGATTCCCCGTGGGATTCCCCCTGGGATTCCCCACGGGATTCCCTCACGGGACCCCGCCCCGGGATTCCCCACCGGATTCCCCCCGGGATTCCCTACAGGATTCCCTCAGAGCCCGGGATTCCCCCACGGAATTCCCCGCTTGGATTCCCTCAGAGCCCGGAATTCCCCCATGGGATTCCCCTCGGGATTCCCCCAGATCCCGGGATTCCCCCCCACCCGGATTCCCCCAGGGCCCATCGTTCCCCTGGGACTCCCCCTGAAACTCCCCCCGGGATTCCCCCTGGATTCCCACAGGATTCCCCCGGGATTCCCCCTGGATTCCCCCCGGGATTGATCCCCCCGGGAGTTCTCCCCTGGGATTCCCCCCGTTGTTCCCGAATTCCCGGGAATCCCCGGTGATCCCGGTGCCCCCGCAGCGCTCCAGCCCCTCGGCAGAGATGGTGATGATCGACCGGATCTTCATCCAGGAGGAGAAAACGGCGCTGGCGCTGGACCGGCAGCTGGCCCGGGACAGGCCCGGTGGGAACCGGGGACCGGGAACGGGGCGGGATCACCGGGAACGGGGCGGGATCACCGGGAATGGGGCGGGATCACCGGGAACGGGGCGGGAATCCCGCGAATGGGGCGGGAATCCCGGGAATGGGGCGGGATCACCGGGAACGGGCGCGAATCCCGGGAACGGGGCGGGATCACCGGGAACGGGGCGGGAATCCCGGGAATGGGGCGGGAATCCCGGGAATGGGGCGGGATCACCGGGAACGGGGCGGGATCACCGGGAACGGGACGGGATTCATTGGGAACTGGGCGGGAATGGGGACGGGCGTCAGCTGGCCCGGGACAGGCCCGGTGGGAACGGGGCAGGAATCCCGGGAATGGGGCGGGAACGGGATGGGAACAGGGCGGGAATGGGTCAGGAATCATTGGGAATGGGGTGGGAATCATGGGGGTGGGATCCCCGGGGAGAGCGGGGCAGGGGTTTGTCGGGATTCCCGGGGTTTGTCGGGATTCCCGGGGTTTGTCGGGATTCCCGGGCTTTGGAACCCGTCCAAGGCCGATCAAACCCCGAGGGTTCATCGAAAGGTTGTTAAAGGTCAATCCGGGGTCAAGCGAAGGTTTATTGGGGTCAATTAAGGGCCTATTAGGAGTTAATTAAAGCTTTATTAGGGCTCCATCCAGGGTCAGTTAAAAGTCAATTAGGGGTTTATTGGGGTCAATTAAGGGCCTATTAGGAGTTAATTAAAGCTTTATTAGGGCTCCATCCAGGGTCAGTTAAAAGTCAATTAGGGGTTTATTGGGGTCAATTAAGGGCCTATTAGGAATCAATTAAAGCTTTATTAGGGCTCCATTCAGGGTCAGTTAAAAGTCAATTGGGGGTTTATTGGGGTCAATTAAGGGTCAGGGAAAGGTTTGTTGGGAGTCAGTCCGGGGGAGAAAAAGGGAAAATGGGAAAAGGAGGAATCCCCGTCATGAATATGCAAATGAGCTCTAATGGCGCCCCTCCTCCTTTCCCCTCGCAGACGAATACGTCTCCTCCTCCTCCTCCTCCTCCTCCTCCTGCTCGTCCTCCTCCTCTTCCTCCCGCTCCCACCCCCTCCCCCCTTCCTCCTCCTCCTCGCTGCCCCTCCCCCAGCCCTCCCCCGCCCCTCCCCCTCCCGCCGCCCCTCCCCCGCCGCCGCCCGCCCCCCCGAAGCTGCTGATCAAGCACGGCGGCGGCTCCCCGAGCGTCACCTGGCTGGGGGAGCCGCGGGAGCCGCCCCGGGACCTTCCTCCCCGCCCACCACCACCATCATCATCACCACCACCACCGGGGCGGGGCGGCGGCGGGAGGAGGAGGAGGAGGAGGAGGAGGAGGAGGAGGAGGAGGGGCGGATGAAGACGCGCTGCCCTCGCGGAGCCGCCCGCCCATGAAGACGTACGAGGCGCGGAGCCGCATCGGCCTCAAGCTGAAGATCAAGCAGGAGGCCGGGCTGAGCAAAGTGATCCACAACACGGCGCTGGATCCCCCCGGGATCCCCCCGGGATCCTCCCAGCAGCAGCAGCAGCAGCAGCAGCAGCAGCAGCAGCAGCAGCTCAACGGATCCCTGGAGAAAAAGCCTCTCCACCAGCACCATCCTCATCCTCCGCCGCGCCCCGCCGCCCCCTGCCGCCTGCCCCTGCGGAAGAGTTACCGGGAGAACCAGCGCGGGCCCGCGGAGCGCCGCGCGGCGTCCGGCCCCCGGGATCCACTCGGGCCCCGGGATCCACTCGGGCCCCGGGATCCGCTCGGGCCCCGGCCAGCGCTCGGCGCCGGGAGCCGCCGCCGGGAGCCGCCCGCTCAAGGCCGGCCCCGAGGAGGCGTCGGACGGCGAGGAGGAGGAGGAGGAGGAGGCCGAGGCGCCGCGGTGGGGCGGGAAGAGGAGGCGGAGGAGGCCGAGGAGGACGACGACGACGAGGACGAGGAGGAGGACGAGGAGCTGGGCGTGGACAACGCGTCCTTCAGCAGCGACAGCCCGCAGGACGATTCGCTGAGCGAGCACCTGCAGAGCGCCATCGACAGCATCCTCAACCTGCAGCAGCCGCGGGGAGCCGCGCCGGGATCCGCGCCGGGATCCGCCCCGGGATCCGCCCCGGGATCCGCCCCGGGATCCGCGCCGGGATCCGCGCCCTTCCCCCCGCCCGCCCTTCCTCCTCCTCCTCCTCCTCCCCGCCGCCCCCCCGCGCCGGGCCGAGCCCCTGGTGCCCCCCCCCCAGCCACAACGGCGGCCTGGGCACCGCCCGGACGTGCAGCAGATGACCCCGGGCCGGAGCGGGCGGGGCACGGGGACGGCGCCGGGAACGGCACCGGGAGAGCGGGAACGGCACCGGGACTGGGAATGAGACACCGGCACCGGGAATGACACCGGGAACGGCACCGGGACTGGGAATGAGACACCGGCACCGGCACCGGGAACGGCACCGGGAGAGCGGGAACGGCACCGGGACTGGGAATGAGACACCGGCACCGGCACCGGGAACGGCACCGGGAGAGCGGGAATGAGACCCCACCGGGGACTGGGAACGACACCGGGACTGGGAATGAGACGCCGGGGCCGGGAATGACACCGGGAACGGCACCGGGAGAGCGGGAATGAGACACCGGGACCGGCAACGGCACCCGGAGAGCGGGAACGACACCGGGACTGGGAATGAGACACCGGCACCGGCACCGGGAACGGCACCAGGAGAGCGGGAATGAGACACCAGGACTGGGAATGAGACCGGGAATGGCACCGGGAGAGCGCCGGGAGACTGGGAACGGGAACGGGACTGAGACCGGGACTGGGAGAGCGCCGGGAGAACGAGAATGGAACCAGGAACAAGACCAGGATCGGGAACGGAGCCGCGCCGGGACTGGGAGAGCGCCGGGAACGAGACCGGGAATGGGAACGGGAATGGGAACGGGAATGGGAATGGAGTCATCCCAGGACTGGGAATGGGAGCGAAGCTGTTCCGGGACTGGGAGAGAGTGCCTGGGATACTGGGAACGGGAACGGGACTGAGACCAGGACTGGGAGAGCGCCGGGAACGAGACCAGGACTGGGACTGGGAATGGGAACAGGAACGGGAACGGGAATGGGACCAGGACTGGGAGAGCGCCGGGAACGAGACCAGGACCGGGACTGGGAATGGGAACGGGAACGGGAACGGGAATGGGACCAGGACTGGGAGAGCGCCGGGAACGAGACCAGCACCAGGACTGGGACTGGGAACGGGAACGGGACCAGGACTGGGAGAGCGCCGGGAACGAGACCGGGAATGGGAACGGGAATGGGAACGGGAATGGGAATGGGACCAGGACTGGGAGAGCGCCGGGAACAAGACCAGCACCGGGACTGGGAATGGGAATGGGAACGGGAATGGGACCAGGACTGGGAGAGCGCCGGGAACGAGACCGGGAATGGGACTGGGGCTGGGAGTGGAGACACTCTGGGACTGGGACTGGGAATGGGAACGGGAACGGGAGTGGAGACGTTCTGAGACGGGGAGAGTGCTGGGATAACAGGAATGGAACCGGGAACGGACCGGGACTGGGAATGGGAACGGGACTGGGAATGGGAGAGCGCTGGGATACTGGGAATGGAGCCGGGAACGGGACTGGGAACGGGAGAGGAGCTGTTCCAGGACTGGGAGAGCGCCAGGAACGAGACCGGGACTGGGAGAGAACTGGGAACGGGACTGGGAACGGGACTGGGAACGGGAATGGGACTGGGAACGGGAGCAGGCTCATCCCAGGACTGGGGGAACATCGGGATTCTGGGAACGGGAACGGGAATGGAAACGGAGCCGTCCTGGGCCTGGGAGAGCGCCAGAGGTGGATCCCAGGATTGGGGAGAGGAACGGGAAAAATTCAGGAAAAATTCCAGAAAAACTGGGGAGTTCCCAGCGGATCGGAGCCTCCCGGAACTGGGAGAGGGACGGGAAAATTTGGGGGGAAATTTGGGGAAATTGGGGATGCGGCGCTGCCGTCGGAGCCTCCCGGGCTGGAGGGAAAAATCCGGGAATTTTGGGAATGGGAAATGTGGGAATCCCCCCGGGCTTGGGGTGGGAGCCGGGAATGGCCCCAAATCCATCAAATCCCCAAAATTCCCCGGGATGGGGAAGAGGGAAGATCCCAAATCCCTCAAAACCCCCGGAATTGTTTCCCCCTCCCCCCAATTCGTTTTTTTGCCCCCAAAATCTGAAATTTTTTTCTTTTTTTTGGGGTCTCCCCAAAGGCCAGGAGAGGAATTTTTGGGGGGTTCAGGATCCCAAAATTTCGGAGTGAGAAAAATTCCCAAAAAAACCAAAACCACCTTTTCCCAGGCTGAGAATCTCCTTTTTAGGCCCCCAAAAATCGGATTTTAAATCCCAAAATCGCTTTTTTGGCCCCAAAAAATCCCATCTCCCTTCCCCAAATCCCATTTTTTCGGCCCAAAATCTCCTTTTTCTTCCAGAAAAATCCCAATTTCAGCCCCAAAAAATCTCATTTTAAATCCCAAAATTTTCATTTTAAAATCAAAAAATCCCCTTTTTTTTCCCGAAAAAAATCCCCTTTTTTGGCCCCAAGATCTCCTTTTTCCCCCCAAATTTTTGGATCTTCCCCCTTTTCCCACAGGATTTTTTGGGGTTTTTTTAACCCTTTCCCTCCCTCCGTTCCCAGAATTTTTTGGGGGGTTTTTTTTGGGTTCAGGATCCCAAAATTTTGGAGAGAAAATTCCCAAAAAAACCTTTTCCCGGGCTGGGGGGAAATTCCCGGCTGGAATTTTGTACTGTAATTTATTGTCTATACCGAGGTTTTTTTTAAGGAAAAAAAAAGGAAAAAAAAAAGAAAAAAAAAAAAAAGGAATTCTGGACATTTACTATTTCTGGTGTAAATTAAACAACCACAAAAAATCTCTTTTAATTAATGAACGAGAGTCGGGTTTGATTAATTGGAGGGGAAAACTTGGGGGAAAGGGAAGAAATTCCCAAAAAAAAAAAAACGGGAGAGGGGAGGGGGTGGGAATTTGGGATTTGGGGGTTTGGGGGGTTTTGGGAGTTTGGGGTTTTGAATCAGGCTCCGGGGGAGGGGTGGGGGGGGGCGGTCCAGGAAGTTTTGGGATTTTGGGGACTTTTTTTGGATTTTCAGGATTTCTGGGATCGGAATCCAACCCCCCCCCCCC